>NW_028315632.1:0-6000 GCF_046866305.1 Octopus bimaculoides | reverse complement strand
CCAACAACAATAACAAGATCAAAACAAACTTCGCCGAGGCGATAAGGGAAAAAACGACGGTAGTATCTTTTACTGCACAGCAGATAAAAGATACAAAGGCTTTACTTACGAAAGAAAATGACGAGGTGCGGATCAACATACCACAAGACATTTTAGAAGACACAAACAAAAAGACCATTATTTATAAAATTTTAAACTCAAAAACAAAAAAACCAGAAAAAGCAAGCACGGAAAAGATCGAGAAATGCTTGAGATCTGTATGGCAATATAAGGATTATGTAACTTGGTGGCATAAATTTGCCCATGTGCAAGTTATTTTTCAAAGTGAAGAGTTAGCGAAACGATTCTCAACGCTAACTCTTAAGACAGAAGAATTAACAATGATACCGAGTCACCTTGGTCAGAGGGTAACAAGGGTTATCATAAAAAATATTCCTCCCACGGTAGACACACTATGGATAACATCAGCCGTATGTGTCGATATGGAGGAAGTTGATATATTGCAAATTAATGTTTCTGAAAAGCAACAGTGGGTGGGTAAAAAAATGGAGATCCTTCTCCATATTACCCAGGAGTCACTAAATAAAATACCCACCTACATAAAGTTACCATCAACGCAAAGGCTGTATGTAGTGGTGGAAGGCAGACGACCACGCTGTTACATATGTGGCAGTGAAGCTCACTTCCAAAAGGACTGCAACTCTGCCGCGAAACAACAGCAACAACAACAACAGCCACGGGAAAACCAAAAACCCAAAACACCAGCATTATTACCCACACCACCGTATGCACAATTGATCAAGCAGCTATATGCGAAAACGAAAGAACGGCAACAACGAACAAACCAACCCAACCAAACAACACCACCACCTGAGTCAAAAACAGAAACAACACCACCACCAACAACTAAAGACAGACCAACACCAACACCAAGAACAACAACCAAGAAGACAACCACTGAGAACGAAGAAAAGACCAATACTACTCCCAATTCCCCAACAACACACACACCACACACACCACACACCACAACACCATCGACAAACACACAAATAGAACCAAATGCTTTGCCTTTACCCCCTTCTGATTCGTCAGACATTTCGTCTAACGATGAAAGTTCTACAGAATGGCAAATAGCCACAGGAAGTAAAAGAAAAAGATCAAAAACAACCCCAAAATTAAATGCATGCAAAGCAGGGAAATATGTAACCGCTGAAAGCCCCTTGCACAAACAAACCAGCACCAACATCACAAAAACACACACAATGCTATCAGCGATAGACACAACAAACACAAAATTAATGGACTACATCATATCGCAAACAAACATTTCTGAAGATAATTATAAGCTCAACAATCATCCACGCACTACACCACCGAAACACATCAAAATAGTTCACATCACAAACGCAGCACCACACACTCAAAACCCTCTTTCCAAATGCGGTTGGGGGGTTCCAAAAATATTTATCAAAGAAACTCTTCAAAAACCTCATCCAAGATACTTCAAAAGAAGAGGAAGCTAAAACTTTCGAAACGAGTAAGTAACCTTCTCTCTTGTCTCTTTTACTGTCGTGTATGAAACACAAATTTCGACTTCAACTATGCTTAAATTAGGTTGTGTAAATGTACGTGGCTTGGCGTCAGCTTGGAAGCAAGGTTACCTTCTAAATGACATCAAGTCACAGAACATAGAAATCATGGCTATCAGTGAAACCAGACTCAGTAACCCGCGGGCCCTCAAGTCCATGTTTGGTGGACATTTCGACATTTATTTTTCTCCCTGTCTACCAAACATGGGTGGTGGTGGTACCGCGGTGCTTTTTCGGAAGAGTCTGAATCTAAAAGTAAGGCCAATATTCCTAGACCCGGAGGGTAGGCTGGTTGTCTTGGACGTCGATGGCACAAACGGGTGTGCTTTCCGTCTGGTGGCAGTGTATGCACCGTCCTTAACGGGTCGGGCGGATTTCCTTAGACGTCTAGAGGTTTTGCTGGGAACGTCACGACCTTTACTGTTAGTAGGGGACTGGAACGCTACCTTGGACACGCATATAGACTATGTGGGAGTGGATAGGAGTAGAAGGGGATGTAAGTGCCTCAAAGACCTGCTCAGACGTTTCCATTTGTCTGACAGGTTCCGACTCGACCATCCGAACGTGCCAACGTGGACTTGGACAAACCGCGTCGGATCGTCGAGATCGTATCTAGATAGAGTTCTATGTAGGACAGCGGATAGAGATAGTGTAGGATGTCCACAATTTAAAATAGTCAGCTACACAGATCACAAGTTTGTGACGTGTACGCTCGACTTAGATAAGACACATAGGCAGGGTCCCGGTTACTGGAAACTGAACGCTTCGCTCTTAGCGCGGCAGGTTTACAGGAACCGGATTAGCGAATTAATTAAGAGGGCGTTAACAGGAGCCATCGTTAACAACCGCTGGTGGTTTGCCCTGAAAATGGCAATCAAATCGGAATCTATTAGGTTTAGTAAAGAACTAGCGATAGATCGAAATAGAGTAGAGGGAGACTTAGTTAAGAAACTAGAAGAGGCACTTACAACTGGCAGCGCAACCAACGTTTTGGCTACGAGGATGGCCCTCGACCAACACCTCAACGCCAAACACGAAGGTTGCGTCGTCAGAGCTAAAATGCGTGCCTTAAGGAACGAAGGGATCGAAGCTGCGCGAGAAGCCCGGGTGGCGGAGGCGCAACGCGGTAACAGAGCCACCATTCGGTCTCTAATCGATGAACAGGGATGTAGTCTGCTCGAGCCCGAAAGGATGTGTGGGGCCTTTCAACAGCACTTTGCTCGACTGTTCGGTGCGAGCGGTGAGTCGGAACGCAGGATGGACTTCACTGCCTACCTGACCGGCCTGCCGCGGCTCTCGGCGGGAGAGGCAGAGTGTTGTGAGGGTCCCATCACAGCTGCTGAAGTAAGGGATGCTATGGCGGGCTGCGCGAGGGATAAGTCACCTGGATTGGATGGTCTACCCTACGAGCTGTATTGTCAAATGCCAGACTTGTTTGGCGACCTCTTGGCATCAGTCTATTGCAACTGGCAACAAAACGGGAGAATTCCCGGTTTCGTGAGCCGAGGTGCAGTGACATTGCTGAAGAAAGACCCAAACAAGGGGAATTTTATAGATAATTTCAGGCCCATCACTCTGCTCAACGCAGATTTGAAAATTTTGGCCAAAGTAATAGCCGAGAGGTTGGCGCTTGTCATCGATAAACTGGTCGACAGGGCGCAAACATGCGCCGTGCCGGGCAGAAGTATCCATGACAACCTCCACCTCATGCGCTACATCATGGACAGGGTAGTTAAGGATCCTGGCATGGGTGGGGCGCTGATCAATTTAGATCAATCTAAAGCCTTCGATAGGGTCGACCATCGATACCTAGCGGCCGTCCTCAGGGCAGCTGGCTTTGGTCCCGTCTTCCGCGGTTGGATCGCTGCCTTGTATAGCGGCATCCGATCGGTAATACGGGTAAACGGTCACCTGTCAAAACCGTTCGACATCACGCGTTCGGTCCGTCAGGGATGTCCCTTGTCGGCGCTTCTGTATGTATTGACGATCGAACCACTACTGCGGAAGCTGGCGACACTGAGGGGTATCCCACGAGAGCTGGGTTGCGGGACGAGCGTGTCTGCATATGCGGACGATGTCACCGTCATAGTGTCGAGCGAAAAGCACGTCGAGATGCTAGGCGAGACACTTAAACAATACGAAACGGTGACAGGAGCAAAAATTAACCCGGAAAAGTCAGTGGGTTTGTTACTCGGCACCTGGAGAAGCAAGCCCATACCGTCCAACAGTGACTCCGTAGTGGGACGCTGGACGGACGGACCGGTTAAACTGCTCGGGGTCTGGTTCAGTCCGGACCTCCAAATGGATAAGAACTGGGACGAGATCACCAGTAGAGTGATCAAACTCAGCCAAACATGGGCTGAGAGAAAGTTATCTCTAAAAGGCCGGGCGGAGGTGGCTAATGTGTATATCGCATCAGTCATCGATTACCGCCTGACCGTCGTGCCTTGTCCCGATGCCACCATCACGAAACTAGAACGCATACTTTTCCGCTCTCTGTGGAAGGGTGGCGTTCCGATGGTGAGGCGATCCATTTGCTGTCAACAACCGTTACGTGGAGGACTGGGGATGCCGTGGTTAATGATGCGCAGACATGCGCTGAGACTGCGGCATCTCTGGAACTTCATTGACGACGGTGAACAGGTGTGGGCGCCGTTTGTGAGGCACGCCTTCCCGCAGCTCGTCTCACTCACCGAACTGCAAACATGGATCAGGAAGAGACCGAAACTGGGCGAATGGCACCGCGAGTGTCGCCAAGCTCTACAACAGCTCTGCCGTCCGGGATCAAACTTGTGCAACTTCCAAACGACCAATGCGTTCTATAGAGGACTAGTGGAGGGGAGGTCTGACGACACTCTCGGGGCAAACCTGGGTGTCGACGAGAAATTCTTAACCCGCCTTTTCAAGACGACGTTCGGGCCGGGGCCTATGGATAATTTCCAGAGATCCCTGGCTTGGCAATGCTATCGAGACGCACTACCAGTTCGAGAGAAGATCTACAGACACGGTTCGAAAACCACCGGACCGATCTGCCCGAGATGCGGTCAGAGCGACGAAACCGTTCTGCACGCACTCGTGCAGTGTCCAGATATTTCAGAGCTGTGGACCTTCGTCGAACGGCTGTTGTCGCGTGTGGGACGAGCCCACTTATCAGCCGAGTCTATCGTGAATATTGTTCCGCCACCTTCCTTTAAACGGGAAGGAAAAACGGTTTTTGTAACACTGATAGCTATGGCAAAAGAATGCGTGTGGTGGACGCGTTTGAAAGGTCTACAAACAAACACTTTCCTCTCTGGTCAATCCCTCGTCAACTTTTTCAAGTACCACTTGAAAAGGAGGATGAGGATAGAGAGGAAGGTGTTGTCGAATGAAAGTTTCAATAAAAAATGGGTAAATGTGGCAAGAATGGTAAGAATGAAAGACGACACCATTTTAAGCATAGACTTGTAACAAAAAGAGACAAAAAGAGAGAAGGTACTTACTTTCATGTACCTTTAAAAAAAAAAGCCTGAGGTGACCGTGGTCTTTTCCGTAGGCTTTTCTCTCCACGGATAAACCTAATCTGTTCCCCGTTTTTTACATCGACTGTGATACACGATCCCTATTGATCGCCCCCCCCACGTTTTTTTTTTTTTCTTCCCGCGATCCCTTTTGATCCAAATCATCCCCCCCCAAAAAAGCTCTACTTTGTAATTTGTCCATTTTCTGTATTTAGCCCTGTGTGGCTATAATAAAAAGATATCTATCTATCTATCTATCTATCTATCTATGTGTACACACACACACACACACAGACATTAACACGCACATACATACACATATATATTATTTATGTGTGTGTATGAATATATACATCTATCTACATATATATTGTGTTTGAGAAGTGTCAAAATTAATAAACGCTATAAACGCACTCAACGACTGTAATTTGTTTCCTTTCTTATTCCTTTTCAAAGCATTTGATGTTTGCATACGTAACCCCAGATATTTTTTCCCTGTGCCGATCAATAAGCGTAGATTCTTTTAGATACTTGCTTTTTAGATTTCAGTTGATTTTGCATTGTCCATAGGCGTAAGCATGTGAGCTAATTTCCATTGGAGTAAACGTGAGTTTTTGTTTATTTGCTTTACGCCCTTTCGTTGTCAGCATAAGAACAGGTTTTGTGTGCGTTCGTATATATTGGTTGACTTGTTTTTGGCCTTATTCTATCGTTATTATATCATTTTGGCGGAAATTTGGCCCACTCCCACTTAATTTTAAGTGTGTTCGGGTTTGTCTGCTATACTTGTATAGCTTCTGCAATCTGTCTTAAGTTTGTGTCTTTTATGTGTCTCAAAATATTTAAACTTCACCATTTTTTACTGAGACATTGTGTTTCTGTAAGGCATGTTGATAGAGTATGGATCT
>NW_028315631.1:0-6000 GCF_046866305.1 Octopus bimaculoides | reverse complement strand
ATATTAGAGAAGTATTTCAGTTGATTTCACCAATCAGGCTCCCACACAACAGCAGAAAATCCCAATCCTGGTGCTTGTTAGAAGAAGGGCTCATGCAAACAAAGAAGATTGTGCTGAAATGGATTTGTTGTATATATATAATATATATACATGGGTTGCATGGAGGCAAAGTGACTGAGTCCCTTTCAAGTGTTGGGCCTCATGGAGGCAATGACTGAGAAGACCCATCAAGCTGAGCAAAACCGCAGTTGTGGCAGATACTAGTACAGTACAAATTGGCATGTAAGGGCATCCAGCTATAGAGAACCATGCCAAATCAGAGAGGAGCCTGGTGCAGCCTTCCAGTGTGCCAACCCAGTCAAACCATCCAACCCATACCAGCATGGACAATGGATGCTAAATGATGATGATGATGACACACACACAATAAATACATATGTGTGTATACATATATATACATATATATATATATATATATATATATATATACATATAATTATATATATATATTTCGTTTTTTTGGATTTGGTTCCCAAGACTTATTTTATGTCATTTCGTGTGTTGAAGCATCTTCTGTTGTGTCTGGGGAGAGTCATTTTCTTATTGTGCCTTCAAATTTAACACTCACCGGTAACATTTCCACTTATTTCTTATTTTAATTTTCCTAAAACTTTCGTTGCGTCTTGCAAACTTATCAATAGTCTTGACTCTGTCCGTTATTTATGCATGTGTGTGTCTCAGTGTGTGTGTATGTATGCATTCATGTGTGTGTATGTATGTCTGTGTGTGTGTGCATATGTATATATGTATGTATGGGTGTGTATGCATACATGTATGCATGTATGTATTCTGCATATTCCTGTGTTTGTGTGTGTTTTTATGTATGTGTGTGCATGTGTGTATATGTATGTATGTACCTCTGTCTCCTTGTGTGTGCATGTCTGAGTGTGTGTGTGTGTGTGTTTTGCTGCTATGTACCATGTTTTTATGTATGGGTGTATACATATGTGTGTGTGTGAGTGTATCTGTGTGTATGTATGTATATATGTATACTTGTGTGGGTGTGTGTACGTATGTTTGTAAGTATATATGTGTGTATATGTGTACATATCTATGTATATGTATATATAATTGTGTATGTATTTGTATAAATCCATATGTATGAGTTATTAGGTTCTGTATGTATGTACATATATCTGTATGTATGTGTGTGTATATATGTATGTATGCGTGTATGTGTGTATATATATGTATGTATATGTATGTATGTATGTGTGTATATATATATATATATATATATATATATGTATGTGTATGTGTATGTATGTATATATGAAAACACTTGAGTTCTTTTTCTTTTATATATATGTATTTGTATGTATGTATGTATGTATGTATATGTGCATGCATGTGTTTACGTATGTGTTTGTATACATGTATGTATATGTATATGCGTATCTGTTTATTCGGTTATAGGCGTAGATGTATATGTATGAGTATATGTATGTGTCTATTTCTATTTATACATGTGTATATATATATATATGTATATATGTGTGTATGGGGACATGCACACATATGGGTATATTTGTATAGGCATGGGTACGTATGTGCATATGTGTAAATGTGGACGTATGTGTGTATACGTGTGTGTGTGTATACGTGTGTGTGTGTATATATATATATATATATATATATATATATATATATACACATATATATGTGTATATATATGTGTATATATATGTATGTATATGTGTATATGTCTTTATGTATGCATGTATGTTTTCACACAGTTATATGTATGTGTTGTCCAACCCACTATCCGGTAGCGTCCAATTCTCTAACGGTTTTTTTCAAATGAATCAAGTCATAACCTTATCCATCTATTGTTTTCATAATCGGTCATAAAGTCTTACGTTTAAGATGATTCCCATGCATTCCCTGAAGAGAAGGTTACAATTTTAATATCACAGATCCCTATGGATCACACAGGTTGTAATCCTTTGAAACATATGTAGGAATAAAGTATGCAATTATAACATGCGTTTTCTCCATTCCTTAAATTTTTAATATATATATATATATATATATATATATATATATATATATATATATATATATATATGTATGTATGTATGAGCCAATGATGGAGACCTCTGCATGGTGGCTACACCTGTTAGAAGTAGCAGCCAAATCTTCCTCGAATCACACCTTACTCTCTTATATTTTAGATGAGGAAAGTATTTGAATATCCCAGGAGATTCTTGTGGTGGTGGTGTGGTGGTGGTGGTGTATAGGGCAATCATTGTTAAGGGGAAGGGCTGCAGAACTGTCCCTGAATACTTAAGGGATTACGTAGTAGAGATACAGCCAATCCAGGGAGGGTCCTGCAACGTTGTGTGAATGTAGTTCCTTGTTTTTGTGTGTTGACTGTGATCTTGAGCATGATAAGAGGGTCTGCCATGTTGTTTAACCCTAGGGCAATACTGATCCAGTAGACCTATGATGGTGGGTGTTACAACTATGATTATCTTGATTTTGTTTGGTTTTAATTCAGCCCTAGTGTATCTTGGAATATATAATTTAATGGGTCTTTCCAACTTTAAGACAGCTAAGCAGTGATTTCAGGGAGAGTTAGCTGCTATTTCTTGTAAAGTAAGGTACCACATAAAAGTTACTCACCAATTTTTGATGATGATGATGGTGATGATAGTGGTAGTAGTGGTGGTAGTGGTGATGATGATGATGATGACAATGGTGGTAGTAGTAGTGGTGGTGGTCATGACGATGATAGCAGTAATGCTGGTGACAGTGATGATGATGATGATGATGGTGAATGCGATGGTTGTGGTGGTGGTGGTGTTAAGTAGAACACAATGAATCGCCCCCAAGAGGCTCTGTGTGAAGGAAGTAAAACAGCAGACTATTTTCTTAGGACACCCAAGAGAGAGGAGGGGGGGCGCAATGGGGGTGGGGGTGGGGGATATAACATTTCACTGTTGTCGTGTTGACGTGGGTGGTGCATATATATATATACACACACACGTATGCATGATATAATCTCGTATATATATATATACATAGATATATTCACTCCCTCACACCCTCTCCCCTCATACACGGCTTATTTTTTCTCGAAGTGTCTTGAAGTACACAGAGGAAGCTATAAATAAGGCCTTGTAAATACTGAGTTGAGAAAACTATTTTGGACCCCCAAAAAAAAACAAATCTGTTTCTAAAATGCTTTGGTCCAATGGTAGAACATCTGTCATGTTCAAAGATGTGGGTTTGAGTCTCACTGGCAGCCTCTTTGATTTTTACTCTCCAAATAGTTTCCATGTTTCTATTTATTAGCTTCACGTTTGTGCTTCGAAATCCACCATTTCCCAAAAAAAGGGATTCTTTTACATTCGTCGAAAAATTTATTACAAGAAGGCAAAGCTGTGTGGTCAGGAAGACCCCTTTGTAGCCAGTTGGTTTTGGGTTCAGTCCCACTGTGTGGTACCTTGGCTAAGTCTTTTATACTATACTGTCAGACCAATCAATGCCTTAGACATGAATTTTGTAGATGGAAACTGGAAGGAAGCCTATTCTACTGGGTTGGCCATGTGATTCAGATACCAAGTAGCCAGTTCCCAAAGATGGTCCTCTTCAGCAAGATTCAGACTGGAAGTTGGCCCCGTCGACTTTCGAAAGTTTGTTTTGCTGCAGGTCTCAAGTGGTCTCTCATTTTACGTAGTATCCTTCCCAATTGGTGAGGGTCCCTGGCTGTTAATTGGAAGCCATGCAAGTCCATGTGCTTTTACCTGTCTCTTCTCAAAGCTCGTTACTCCAGCGTTCACCACATCAGCTCGTTAAGTCTCAACAGTCCTCACCGTTTGTTTTTACTGTTTTGTTCTTGTTGTTCTGTTTTTGTTACCACTTTAACCTTCTGCGGGAAGGACTGTTTTAACGAAGTCTCATCTGGTCCCTGCCTTTGAAATGCGGAGTATATAAAACAGGGGGCAACTGATGAAGGGAATGTTCTTTATGTTGCCTGTTTCGTTTCTCTGTTTGTTTCTTTCGATGTTCATTGTTTGTGTCTTTTTTATGTTCTCGTTTCTCTTTTTGTTCACATTTCTTTGATGCCCTGTACCAATATATGCATGTATATATATACATATATAAGTAGGCATGTACATGTATGTGTGTATATAAGCATATACTTATATGTTGCTTTCCAGAATTCTTTGCTACCAGCATAAATAAGTTATTGATAAAATGGCAAAATTGTGTTGATGATTTAGATGCATTCTTTGATTAACTGCATTGCTTTTCGTTGAGATAAAGTAAAATAAACTTTCAGTTCAAAATCGGATCATTTCATTCTTAACGACCTGATATAATGTAGCCCTGTACGTTTACTTTAAATCCACAGGTTGGTCGTGAGTGGAACACCTTTGTTCATTGAACAGCCGTATCAGGGTTGGCCTAGGGCTAAACAATCACAACACCCACAGATTTCCATAACAATACAATCATTGGCATTTGGGGTGGCCACCAGTTGCAAACAGATGGTGCACTTTGAGTGCAAACATGTACACACACTTTTACTGTCCTTGTTGTTTTTGTTGTTGTTGTTGGTGGTGGTGGTGGCGGCGGTGGTGGTGGGGTGTTGTCCCTGTTTGGTGTCAATGTTGTTTTCTTTGTCTTTCATGGATTATTTAATGAAATATATTTATACGTACATAGACGCATACACAAACACACTCACACACTTATATACATACATTGCATTCATACAAGCATACACAGATACATATATAGAGTTACTCATACATTCACATGTACACACACACACACACACATTCATACACATACCTATATATATCTTGCATTCATGCATACACACACAGTACATGCATACATGTATAGTGACATGCAATGACATTAACTCCCACATACATGTTAGTCAATACACACACAGCCTGGAAGACTTCCTAAAAAAAAAAAACCCCATATATCACAACACCACCACCACCACCACTACCACCTCAGCCACCACTGTCACCACTACCAACACCACTACAAGTGCTGCAACATATACCATCACAAAATTGCCACCAGAACTTCCACCACCACTGCCACCGCCCTACTCGCTACTCACTTCATAACCACTGCTACTATCACCTAAGCTGCAACTCCTACTTTCACCACCACCACTTTCCACCACAAACCAATGAGGGAGATCCGCGACTACTAACTACATTATTAGAAATAGCAGCTAAATCTCCCTCAAATCACACCCTACTCCTCTCTTATGTATGGACCAATGTGGGAGGCATCTACATGGTAGCTAGAGCTGGGAGAAATAGCAGCCAAATCTCCCTGAAATGGCTCCCATTTTAGAAATAGTTACATTGTATAAACAAAATTTTAGGGGAAAGGCAAGATGGTCACAGCTGGAGTGTCTGCTGTGACTGGATTGACCTGGGACTAAACTACCACCACCACCATGTTGTTATTATTCATGTCAACATTTCCATGGCAACAGAAAACTGTTCACACACAACACGGTGGGGGAGGTCAGTGTGTGTGTGTGTGTGTGTGTTTATCTGGTGCC
Organism: Octopus bimaculoides; assembly: GCF_046866305.1. Classification (NCBI taxonomy): domain Eukaryota; kingdom Metazoa; phylum Mollusca; class Cephalopoda; order Octopoda; family Octopodidae; genus Octopus; species Octopus bimaculoides. Next base: position 395 of record NW_028315631.1, on the reverse strand, counting down.
TGGTGGTGATGGAGTCATCCTGTTCTATAAGTGTCACTGTTGGTTTTTCGTTGTTTAACCCTAGGCCAGCCTCGGTGGAGAAGGTCTATGACCACAGATGCCTCAACCATGACCATCTCATATTTAGAAGTGCATGACTTCAGGTGTCCTCCTTTCTTTATTGAAGAAGTTCAGAAGTGAGGTGAGGATCATTTAGCTGTTATTTTCAGCAGATAGAGCAACCATACAACAGCTCTCATTTTCCTGTGCCTGGTTTCAGCTGCAGTCAGAGTCTTGACTTATGATCAAAGGGTTTCCATCCTTGACCATCCAACATGATCTCGTGTTTTTTGAAGACAGCAATGTGGTGTGATTTTGAGGGAGATTTGTCTGCTATTTCTAAATGAAGACCAGTT
>NW_028315629.1:0-6336 GCF_046866305.1 Octopus bimaculoides | reverse complement strand
TCCATTACTGGGTAAGAGTGGCCACCCTAATCGTTATTTCGCCCCAGTTCTTCTCCATTTGGAAATCCGGACCGAACCAGACTCCGAGCAATTTAACCGGTCCGTCGGTCCAGCGTCCCACGATGGAGATGCTGTTGGACGGCATGGGCTTGCTTCTCCAGGTGCCGAACCGTAAGCCCACTGACTTTTCCCGGTTAATTTTTGCTCCCGTTACCGCTTCCTATTCTTTTAGTGTCTCGCCGACCAGGTCGATGTGCTTGTGGCTTGACACTATGACGGTGACATCGTCCGCGTATGCAGACGCCCTCCTCCCGCATCCCAGCTCTCGTGGGATGCCCCTCAGCGTTGCCAGCTTCGGCAGTAGTGGCTCAAGAGTCAATACATACAGAAGGGCCGAGAGGGGGCATCCTTAACGAACCGAACGCATGATGCCGAAGGGTCTGGATAGATGACCGTTTACGCGAACTACCGAGCGGATGCCGCTGTATAAGGCAGCGATCCAACCGCGGAAGACGGGACCGAAACCAGCCGCTATGAGGACGGCTTCCAAGTAGTAATAGTCTACCCTATCGAAAGCTTTTGATTGATCCAAATTGATCAGCGCCCCATCCATGCCAGGATCCTTAACTACCCTGTCTATGATGTAGCGCATCAGATGGAGGTTGTCATGGATACTCCTACCCGGCACGGCGCACGTTTGCGCCTTGTCAATTAGTTTCTCGATGATAAGCGCCAACAGATAGATAGATAGATAGATAGATAGATAGATAGATAGATAGATAGATAGATAGACAGACGGACGGACGGACGGGCGGACGGACGGATGGATGGATGACTAGATAGATAGATAGATAGATAGATAGATAGATAGATAGATAGATAGATAGATAGATAGATAGATAGATAGATAGATAGATAGATAAACAGACAGACGAATAGATATTGATAGAGAGACAGACAGACGGATAAACAGGCAGATAGACAGACAGACAGACAAACAAATAGACAGACAGATCGTGGTACATACATTGTAATGTTTATTTAAACGTATTTATATAATGTAGAAACATCTTATATAAGCCACATTACATTAGACAGAGTGGATAGAGAGGTTAGGTTGAGGACTACTTTCAGTTTAAAATCAACTACATACTTCACATTAAATGACCATAAAGACACACACAGTGGGTATTCAGTATAAAACCACCCACATACTCACACTTATATGCTGTGTCGTATGGATTCTAATTCAAATTTGGGTTCATTAATTTTAATGCATAACCACATATATTGGGTCATCCCGTAAATAACCTTCTCAGCACATGCGAGGTGAGTGTTGGCAAGGCTTATTATACTGCTGCATGCCTTTCCGAACGCCAACCACTTTACAGTGTAGATTGAGTGCTTTTAAGTGGCACCTGCACTGACAGGGTCACCAAGTACTTGCAAGACAAAAAAGAACTCTTTGGAGAGAGGAGGGAACACCGGATGAAGTATTTCATCAGTGCGTTAAACCTGGAGTTTATTAAGCTTATTCACGCGTACGCGTCATCAGGCGAACAGAAGATTGTTTTATAAAACAAAATGGCTGTTATTTTATCAAACACAGCGCGGCGGTGTGGTAAGAAGTTTACTTACCGACCACGTGCATCTGGGTTCAGTCCCACTGCGTAGCTCCTTAGGCGAGTGTCATATACTATAGCCTGGGCACACAAAAGCTCACAGTGGGACCGAACCCGGAACCATATGGTTGGGAAGCAAGGTTCTTTCTACACAATCACGCCCGCGCTTATATACAAATATATATGTATATTTATATATACCTCCATATATCTATATATTTTTTTTCATTTTTTTCATTTTATCTAGTTTCAGCTCATGAGCTGCGGCCATGCTGGGGCACCGCCATTCAAAATTGTGCCAACCACCGGATGCCGAAACCCGGATGTATATATATTTATATATATATATATATATATATATATAAGTGTGCGTAGTGTATGGTGTTCATGTGTGTGTATGTGTGTGTGCGTGTGTACATGCATATATGCATATGCATAATATTAAGATATACACTCAGAGACTGGAAAGCAGGAATTTTAAACGACACACACACACAAACATACACACACACAAATATACACACACACACACACACACACACATATATATATACATTTGTTTAGAAACACACACACATTATACAAAAGATATATACATATATGTCTACATTCAATTGAAATTTAAATCGATTTTGTCTATTACATTTAAAAAATATATCTGGTCCCTTCAACTTTACATCGCAGTAAGATGTGCAGACACGAACAACTGCTTACACACATACAGATACGCTCACAAACAACGCGTACACAGGGATGCACACGTGTTCACACACACACAGACATCCCTATTCAGATATACCTATATGAGAATTACTATATTTATTGTCTGTACATACATACATACATACATATATATATATATATATATATATATATATATATATATATATATATATATATATATATATACAAGAAATAAGGGCAGGGAATCGTCAATTAATAATAGAATTAATAATTAACAATTTTGCCAAGTAGTTCAGTATGAAAAAAACCTTTATCAGTAAGACCATTTATCATCATAAATATACAGGGATTAGCAATTGAGTTGCTTCTCCAACATACTGAAAATTTAGAAATAGCAGTCAAAGGACTACTGATTCTAAACTACAAATTTTTCTCTAAATCGGATGGCGATATTTATGGCACTTTGAGGTGAGATGCCTGAACTCACTAGCCGATGAATTCGTAAGTGCCTTTCTTATCGTTGATTTTTGGTGTCGCATGGCCAAAAATTACCGTGAATTTTTTTTAGAGACACTTTCAAATTTATCAGAATATTTGGGCTGAAGATTGGAATAGTGAAAGTTTCATTCACTTAACCATGAAACGATTCGTACCCAATTAACTAAAGACTTGTTTTGTTTATGCTTTTCCCTCCGGTTTTTGTTCTATGTGTGCCATAAATATCGCCATCCGTTTTAGAGAAAAATTTGTAGTTTAGAATCAGTAGTTCTTTGACTGGTATTTCTAAATTTTCAGTATGTTGGAGAAGCAACTCAATTGCTAATCCCTGTATATTTATGATGATATATATATATATATATATATATATATATATATATATATATATATATATATATATATATATATATATATATATATATATATATATATATATATATATATATATATATATATATATATATATATATATATATATATATATATATATATATATATATATATATATATATATATATATATATATATATATATATATATATATATATATATATATATATATATATATATATGTATATATATATATATATATATATATATATATATATATATATATATATATATATATGCATATATACTTATATATATATATATATATATATATATATATATATATATATATATATATATGCATATATGCTTATATATATGCATAGATATATATATATATGGTAGATGGTAGATGTGGAACCTGCAGCAACCTCATCTACAAGTATATAGAGGGGAACAAACAGATAAAATTTAAGAGTTGTCACACATTCAAAGTAAATGCAGACATGAACTGCAAGACGCAGAATGTAATATACTGCATAACCTGCCCCACATGCAAGGAGAATTATATAGGTGAAACTGGAAATTCCTTATGTCAACGAACCAGAATTCACCGACAACAGGTCCGACAGGAGGAACTACGGAAAATTCCACTGAGTGATACCTAAGAACATGTGGGGAAGGAAAATTTAAGATCTTTCCCTTCTATAAATGCTCAAGAAACGATACCTCCTTCAGGAAAAATATGGAGAAATACTTCATAGCAAAATTCTAACCAAAACTGAATGGCTGAAACATGAAGATCACAACCCATCTAGGATCTTCAACTTTGGACACACACACGCACACACACACACACACACACACACACACACACACACACGCACTCTCTCTACCACTGGACAGTGATACCAAAGAATACCATCTGGTTTTGCCTTTTTTTTTTAAAAGGCCAAGAATGAACTTGTCACAGCAGGAAGTGACCAACTGTAAACTGTAAACAGACTCTTCCTCTTCCCTCCTCTTCCCACAGACACACCTTTCAAATACACAGGCACACACACACACGCACGCACACAGACACACACGCACACATACACACACACAAACACACACACAAAAACACACCCACACTCTCCTACTAGACAATGACACCAAAGATTCTTTTTGAAAAACAACTTCTTCAAAGCAATCACACCTGCTTTTGCCATTCCTTTAAAAGTCTAAAAATAAACTTATCTTTGAAAAGAACACACACTCTCTCTCTCACTTTTCCTCACTCTCTCTTACTATCATATATATCTCTCTCTCCACTCCTACACACTCAATAAAACTATATAAAGAGACCCTCCGCAAGGTCTTCTCAAAACAATTTGAAAATCCTACACGACTAGGTGAAAAGCGCTTTATTTAATATGTGACATTAATAGAAATCTGTAAATGTACAAACATCCATATTTCTGAGTACCTTAATTTTTTTCTATATAATTTCTGTACATCACCTCCAAACCTTCCAATATATATATATATATATAAAAGATAATAAGAGTGAAAAAACTACAGAAGGCTTGTGTTACATGGTTAAAGTATATATTTAAATTATGTCAGAAAAATGTTAGAAAAATGTTATAAAATCTTTTTGGTATATAAACATTGTATTTTGAGAAATAACCGGTTTCGTGTTGTCTTTTCAAATTTCTCTACTTTATTGTGTCGTGATATATATATATATATATATATATATATATATATATATGCATATATACTTATATATATGAATATATGTATGCATATATATATATATATATATATATATATATATATATAGTTCAAAAACACAATAACAAAAAAACAAAAAAACAACAAAGTGAGGACGTGATATGGATAGTATTATTGGACGCTCAGGAAAGGAAAGAGAGAGTGTATGACGTTTCGGGCGTAGCCCTTCGTCGGAAAGATGGAAAGTTCGGAGAATGGAAGAACGGAGAAAGAGGAAAATGGTACCGATGCCCACGAGGTTACATGATGAAAAGACCGGAAGAGGAGGTGGTGGGGGAAAAGTTCTTTCTAAGATGGGAGAGTGAAAAAGGGAGATGAATATCGGTGCGCGTGCGTAAGTCTGCGAGTGTGTGTGTGATAACAGAACGTGTGTGTGCGTATGTATGTGTGTGTGTGTGTGTGTGTGCATGGTTTGGTGGTTTATCTGTTAGTGTGTTTGTGTGTGTGTGTGTGTGTGTATGACGTAGTGGAAGAAATTAGTAGCAGGACTGGTTAGTGGACGCTGTAGACAGTGTAGGTAGAAGGTCAACAGGTGGTTGTTTGGGTGTGTGTGTGTTCGTGTTTGTGTGGGGTTGTCGGTGTTAGGTACGTGTACGTGTGTGTGTGTATTTTGTATGTGCGCGTGTGTGTATGTGTATGTTTTCTGTGCGTGCGTGTGTGTTTGTGTGTATGTGTATCTTGTGTGTATGTGCGTTGCTGTGTACGTGTGTGTGCGTGCGTTTGCTATTGTATATGCGTGTGTTGTTTATGCCCATGTGTGTATGATTGTATGCGTGTCTGTGTGAGTGTGTAGTGTTGGTGAGAAGTGTGTGTGTATGTGGGTGTGTGCGTGTGTGTGTATATGTGTGGATGTGCGTGTGTGTGTGGGATTGTGAGTGTTAGGTACGGGTGTGTGTGTGTGTGTGTATGTATGTCTGTATGTGTTTCCGTGTGCGCGTGTGTGTATATTTTTTGTGCGTGCGTGTATGTGTATATTGTGTATGTTTTCGTGCGTGCGTATGTGTTATGTATATGAGTGAGTATTGTGTATGTGAGAGGTGTGTGTGCATGTGTGTATATGTGTATGTGTGCCTGTGTGTATATGTGTATGTGTGTCGTGTATGTGTGTATGTGTGTGTGTGTGTGGTTTTATGTATGTGAGGGGTGTGTATGTGTATGTTTATGTGTGTGCGTGCGTATGTGTGCCAGGTATGTGTGTTATTTTGTGTGTGCACTCCTGTGTGTATGTGTGTGCATGTGTATGCGGCTGTGTATGTAGGCGTGCGCGTATATATGGGTGTGTGTGTGTATATATGTGCGTTCGGCTATGTGTGTGTGAGGGCGCGTATGTATGTTTGTCATATATGTGGGCGGTATATGTATGTGGGCGGTATATATGTAAGGTGTGTGGGTATTTGTGCGTGTAGGTAGTGGTGAGATAAAA
>NW_028315628.1:0-6338 GCF_046866305.1 Octopus bimaculoides | reverse complement strand
TAAGTTATCAACTATCTCTATTGTACTCTTCTGGCATTTGATGAAGTCCATTTTTTGTGCTTGTTGTACCTGTGCACCTTCCACATACAAAAAGTATTTTCCCAGTTTACCTTCCTCTGATATTGCTACACCTTATGTGTTACACCAAGTACATCTTATGGAATTTCTACCTACCCGTTTCTTACAGATTAAGCATTACCTTCTACCTGATTTGTCTACTTTCCTACTTATTAAGATTTCAGTTTTTGGTAGGTTAACTCTGTGGCCTTTCGATTCTAGACCTTGCTTCCCCACGAGAAATTTGTTCCCTAGTTCTTGTAGTGATTTAGTTATAAGAAGAAGGTCATCAGTAAATAAGTCTGAAAACTGTTTGCTTTCACAAACACTTTATGTACACAGATTGAAACAATGAGAAAAAAAAAAGGTCCTCAGTATACCTGAAACGTGAAGAAAAACATGGTGGATAACGAAACGAATAATGTATGGCTAATTGAATGTAATGTGATAAATGATAATATATGTGTGTTTAGTTGTAATCCTCTATGCCCTCCCCCAAGTCTTTTGAGGGAAGCAAAGAAGACTGATAATATGTATTAAATGGTTAACGGAAATGTGATAATTAGTGTGAAAGACAGTTAATGGGATGACGATCAAGGGGCAATGTGTCCGTTGTGCGTCAGGCTTTTGTGTCCGTCTTCACTATTGTGCAGAGCGACAAACAAGTGTGTGTCTCGGTCAGGTGTATTTCTGTATTGTAGCAATGTGCGCTGGAAACTGTCTGTGCTAAGGAAGCCATTGGTGTCCGTGTTGTTTGTAACGAAGCGCTTTATTGTCTCAATACTGACTTCGGGGAAATGCAACGGAGGTGATTCTGTGGTGTACTCCCCAATTGTGGAAGAAGGTCCTCCGTCCAATATCAGCTCATAGCTGATGCTATATATCACAAAGATGTGGCTTAGGGTGGCGATAAGTGCTGGTGCGCCATTCGATGCTTTTTTCACAATGGTTTTCTAGACCTGTTGGGGCATACCACCATTATGTGTACCAATGGGGTTAGGCTTGACAAGTTGAATGTCCTGGTCGAGACCTGCTTTCACTTCCTCTTGCCAAGGAGCCAGAACTGGTATGATGGGTGACTGGTTTAGTTTTGGGATCTGCTATTAAGCAGATCGGTGTGCCAGACATCTTGGGGAGTTGCTGATGGTCGCAGACGTTGAATGTGCTGGAGCTGTAGTATTATAGCAGCCATTTCTCCAGGTGAACACGTTTTTCCTCAGTGATCGGGAATGGTAGTGAAGTATGAGGAGGGGTTGTATTTGTTGGAGGTGGTAGGCGCATACATTCTGTGTCATTGTCGCAGATGATCAATGAGGCTTGTTAGTACCCCACAGAGTGTTTACAGGCCAACTTGTGGTGCAATCGGTTGCAGGATGGAGTACGTTGGTCATGTTGGCTCGCTTTTTGTCACAAAAAAGTCTGACAACTGTTTGCTTTCACCAATACTTTATGCAGATTGAAGCAATGACAAAAGGGTCTTCAGTATACCTTAAATATGAAGGAAAAGATGATGGATAATAAAACAAATAATGTATGGCTAATTGAATGTAATGTAATAAATGGTAATATATGTGTGTTTAGTTGTAATCCTGTAATCAGCATAGAGGTGTTCCTAGGGTCTGCCTGTATGACTATGATATCAACAAAAGTCAAGTACAGAGGTTTATATTTGGTTTGGTAGTTCTTCTGCTGTTGTCTTACCAGAAATAGAGCATCACTGGTGCTTCTTCCTGATACAAAACCAAATTGCATCTCATCTCGATTAACGCTCTTCCTAATCAGTTGGCCTATGATCCCCTCCGTGACTTTCATCATCTGAAGAAATTAGTGCCGGTGCAATCACTGTATTTTTAAAGCACACATAATTCATATGTTAACATAGTGTCAATGAGAAAGTGCTCGATTTTCAAAATTGAAAATAGAGTCCAATATTACAAGAGATCGATGTCTATCTATATACATACATATATGCGGGGTAGCCATGTGCTTTCTCTGCAGCAACACACCTCTACCTGTCCCTCTGTCATACTACAGCTGAGGATGAAGCCACCTCTCTCACTACTAGCAATCTACTCTGCCTTGAAATTTACTTGGTAATTTTACTAGTGTCAGTGTTACCGAAACTGTTCTCAGACATAGAGAAACCATGTCAAAACACACATTAGAGCTAAGTGTAGTAATTCGTCTCAGATCATGTGAAATAGTCCAACCCATGACAGCCTGAAAAACGAATGTTAAATGATGATGATGATACATATACATGTTAATTGTATTTCTTATTTTCATTGCAATAATTAATTTGTTTGTATTATAAATAAAAAAACATCAACTTCATTTCGCATGATAATGATTAGTTTGAGGACTTGTGGATGCAATGTACTGTGTGAGTATAAGGACAACTGTATTTAGTAAACAAGTGTATTTCATGATTCGACCCCTTAAAAAAAAATTTGACCCTCAAATGTTGTTGTTTGATATTTTGCTCGTTGTTTGCATATCATGTTTTGTATTATAGGGGGCAAATTGCCAAAGGTAAGTGGTTTTTCTAATTTTGTTGAGGGTTTGTTGTTAGGATTGGGGTTCAGGACTTTAGACCATATTAGGGGTTAGCTTGGGGATTTGTGAACGGTTTTTAGAGAGATTAGTTAGGTTAGAGATCAAAGTTTGAACTAGGGGTTAGGCTTTGTGGTGATGGGGAGGGTAGAGATTAAACAGCATCAGTATTGAAGATGAAGGTGTATTGTGAGTGTTGATCATAGTTTAATGTTGGGTTTAGCAGTGAAAATCAGGGATAAGGGCTAAGGTTAGTGTTTTGTGCGATCATGCCTCATCCCCTACTAGAATAGGAGAAATATAACCACGGAAAGCATCATATAGTTCGTTCTTCGATTGTTAACCATAATTCACAGGACATCGTGGTGTCGAGGGCAGGTAGGGATTACCCATAGGACACGTAATGCCACACATCTGCAACATTGCTTTGCTTTGTAGACGTCACTGCCAATCAGAATGCCTGGCAACAGGCAGCTTCAATGAAAGCATCACCCGACAAGGTCTGCTGCCCCATCATCACTTGATGCCAGTCGTGCCTGGCTGAGAGAAGTCTCCTATGGAAACAGGGCCTGGACCAGCGTCAACGTAACCCTGGTCAATATGAAATTGATTGCCGCTCACATTAGCTCTATAGATCTCAGTGCCGTGACCCTACAAATATCTGGGACTGCTCCATCATCTGCAAAGTGCACGTCCCGTCTATTTGCGTACACCATTCCTTCAAGTGACAAACTTGTTTTTCTCCAAGGACGTGCGTGCCACTCTCGTATTAGTTATCCCCACATCTCCAGAACTGGTGAATGGTGTGTCAATGTAGGCATCCCGATGGAAACATTTCGAAACTCTGTTATCTGCTTCTTATTGACATCGATTGGAAAAGGGAAAACAACCTCTACTATTGCGTTCTGTTGTTTGTTTAGACACAGATAGATATATGTAGCTTGCTTACCAACCACATGGTTCATGGTTAAGTAGCTTGCTTACAAACCACATGGTTCCGGGTTCAGTCCCACTGCGTGGCACCTTGGGCAAGTGTCCTTCTACTATAAGCCACGGGCTGACCAAAGCCTTGTGAGTGGATTTGGTAGACGGAAACTGAAAGAAGCCCGTCTTATATATATATATATATAGGTGTAGGAGTGGCTGTGTGTTAAGTAGCTTGCTTACAAAGCACATGAATATTTTTTTTAAATTAATATTTTTTAATGAAATTTTCTATTCAAATAGTATTTATTATGGAGATTCCGAATATACAAACAAATTTAGTGAAAGTCTTTTGGAATAGGGGTGGGGGGACAGTATAGACGGCTATATTAGAAGACACCTGCCCAAGGTGCCGCACAGTGAGACTGAACCCCCGGAACCATGTGGTTCATAAGCAAGCTACTTAACACACAGCCACTCCTGTGGCAACAGGAAGGAGAACTATGTCTATTGGCCTCCAGCGATAAGCGAACAGTCCTCACTCACATTAAGTGCATGGCTGTCCACCAAGAAGATGTCATAATCGCTTGTGTGCAAGTACGGCAAATGTGCCTGGATCGGGGCGATATTTGTAGGGCAAGTGTCTTCTACTATAGCCTCGGGGCCAACCAAAGCCGTGTGAGTGGATTTGGTAGACGGAAACTGAAAGAAGTCCACCATATATATATATATATATATATATATATATAGGTGTAGGAGTGGCTGTGTGTTAAGTAGCTTGCTTACGAACCACATGGTTCCGGGTTCAGTCTCACTTTGTTGCAGCTTGGGCTAGTGTCTTCTAATATAGCCGTACTTATTGTCCCTCCACCACTATTCCAAGACACTTTCAACGGAAATTTGTGTATATACAGAATCTCCATAATAAATAATATTTGCATAGAAAATTTCATTAAAAAATATTCATTTTTCTCAAAGTTATGACCTTCCAAAATCCTTAGGGTACAATTATGCCCTTATCTCCATGGTTTTAAAGGGAGATAATACTTAAATGCTTGCAATTTTAAAGTCATTGCAAGAGTTATCCTTCTTGACAAGTAAGGGAGGTAATTGGAAAAGACGTCTTGGAAAATGTAAATCGTTATAGTTATCTCCCTTAGATTGTGAATTATATTTTTGAATTCAAAAATAATTTTTTATCAAAGGGAGGTAACTATAACAATTTACCTTTCATAAATTTCCAACACGTCTTTTCCAATAACCTCCCTTACAAGACAAGAAGAATAACTCTTGCAAATACTTTAAAATAGCAAGTATTATCTCCCTTCAAAACCATATAGATAATGGCATAATTGTACCCTAAGGAATTTCGAAGGTCATAACTTCGAGAAAAATGAATATTTTTTCATGAGATTTTCTATGCAAATATTATTTATTATGGAGATTCTGAATATACAAAAATTTTCGGTGAAAGTGTTTTGGAATTGGGGTGGGGGGACAGTATAGACGGCTATATTAGAAGACACCTGCCCAAGGTGCCACACGGTGAGACTGAACCCCCGGAACCATGTGGTTCGTAAGCAAGCTACTTACCACACAGCCACTCCTGTGACAATAGGAAGCAGAACTGTGTCTATTGTCTGTTAGTGCTTTCTCTACCGTAATGTTCACGAATTTGAGAATCCTCCTTCCACTAGCAATTACAATTTTATTCGTTGATCATTTTTTGCCTGTAACCCTTGCTTTGCTTTGTAGACGTCACGGCACATTGGAATACCTGGCAAGAGGCAACTCCTATAAAAGTCTCATCCGAGAAGGTCCGCCACCCCGTCTTCTCGCAGCTGGGTCTAGCGAAGAGTGGGCTTATTTTCAGTTGAGATATTCATACCAGAAACAAGCCATTGGACATAGGTGTAACGGCGTAGTCTTTGAGCTTCTCGAATGCTGCAACGAGACCCTCAGAATACATGCCACATGGACGTTCGGTGCGTTGGCCTCCAGCGATAAGCGAACAGTCCTCACTCACATTAAGTGCATGGCTGTCCACCAAGAAGATGTCATAATCGCTTGTGTGCAGGTATGGCAAATGTGCCTGGATCGGGGCGATATTTGTAGGGCAAGAGTCTTCTACTATAGCCTCGGGCCAACCAAAGCCGTGTGAGTGGATTTGGTAGACGGAAACTGAAAGAAGTCCACCTTATATATATATATATATAGGTGTAGGAGTGGCTGTGTGTTAAGTAGCTTGCTTACGAACCACATGGTTCCGGGTTCAGTCCCGCTGTATGGCACCTTGGGCAAGTGTCTTCTACTATATGTATGTCTCATAAGATTAATGTAATATAAAGCTGAAGCAAATTAACACCAAATATACAGTGCGTGTGTTTTTATTGGCTAAACTAGTAACATGACCATCCCCAAGTACCACAACATATATATATATATATATATATATATATATATATATAAAATCCCTACACATTTATTTATTTTCTCTCTCCTTTTTTTTACCTCTTAATCTTTTCTGTCAAAGTGCATATGCTCCACACACACACACACTCGTGTCTACTTTTCTCTCTCATTCTCTCATGCTCAAATCCAACAATCGACCCTCCTCCAGGCCAAGCCACAGCAACCCAACCTCCCTGTTGCAGTTCTTGTGTCCCATGATGAAACTGAGCCAGGCTCCCCTCCCAGTCTGGAGCAGCTACAGCTGAAGTTGGACCTGTCATGCTTGATTAATCAGGTGTTCGTTTCCGCTGTCAAGGTCTTCACTTTACCATTCCGGTGTCATGAAGAGTCAG
>NW_028315627.1:0-6423 GCF_046866305.1 Octopus bimaculoides | reverse complement strand
ACCAAAGGTGAAATTTAAGGGAAATGTGTTACTTCTAGTTGGTTGTGTGATCACACGGAGTCGCAGATCAACTAAAAATATACATTGATGAATGACGAAAAGCCAACTGAAGTAGAATAAAAATTAACTTGGATTTTCATTCATGTGATTTCAAGTTCAGTTCCACAGAGCAGCACCTTGAGAAAGTGTTTTCTTTAATAGCATCAGTGCATCTACAACTGAAAGAAGTTTGTCTTGTGTACGAGTGTGTGTGTGTCTTCACATCATGTAAGACATGTTAATGCACATCAACATGAAAATATGTCCAGACATAGAGAAATACTACCTTACTTGGAAACCGGAGATGGTTGATAACAGGAAGAGCATCTGGCAGAAAAAACCTGCGTGACCCATGAAACAATGGAAAAGTGTCTTTTATTAGCAGGTACTTGTTTTGCAGATCATCATCATCATCATCTTATTGTTTAAATTTTTATGCTTGCATGAGCAAAATTCTTTTTCTCTAATATGCACTTAAAAAACAATGGGGAAAGACATTTCTAAACAAAAAAAAAATGAGTGCAACACCCTAACCATTTCGTCTAAGATTCATTCTCTCAATAAAGCCTATCTATACACATAAACTTTACTGTGTTCACAGCATGTCACAGCTAAACTGATTTACTGTACAATGGAGAATGTGAATAAAGTCATTTTAAGGTAACAGACATATTTTTATCATAATGGTCGCAATTTATTCTTTCTTTACAGAATTGTATAATTATTCTACAACCCCTCAGTGAACTCCAACACCTTCCTCGGGGGCATACATCAACTAATCAAACCAACGTAGTCAGGCAGTAACCCGCGTCATGTTAGTTAATGATATTTGTATTCGTTAACCCAGTTAAAAGAGAGTCCCATTAAGTGTTTTGCTTGATGTATATCTTAATTAATAAAAAACGGGGGAAACACAGACAGACTATAAGGACAATTATATGTGAAAGTCATGAGAATTTTGTACGAGAAACTGAACAGATGTCTGCTAATAGAACACTATCCGAAGTACAAGGAAACAAAAAAAAATTGTTTACTTTCATAGAACTACCATAACAAGGACATTCACTGAGTTTTAAAAAACAACAAGGCTATTAGAATATACTGATTTTAGCAGATTTAGTTGTAAACAATAATAGTTTTTTGGGGGTTTTTTTTGCATTTTGGTGACCGGGTGGTAAACAAGATCCTGAAAGTTATGAGGGGAAAACACAGATTGTGTGAACTTTCCGACACTCCTCTCGCCACCCTTTCGGAATGCACTTAGACCACAAATTTCTTTATAATCTGTAATCTATGCTGTTCGAAGGGTGTTTCTGTAAAATTTTATTTCAAGATATCCAGTTTCCTGAAAGTTATGAAGAAAAAAAAAAACGGATCCTGTGAATTTTCCCAAAGTCTTTTGCAAATCTTTATTTTCATCTTCGTTCGTTTTGGTGACCGGGTATTAAACTATATATTAACCAAATCTCGTACAACTCATAGAATCTCTTCCATCGCTAGAAATAGCAACCCAGCTCTGAGCAAATGACGGACATCTCTCATCCAGAGCTAGAAATAGCAGCCAAATCCCGCACAAATCAAGGACATCTCTCGTTCATAAAACATACAAAATCGTACGAAGAATCGACGCGTCTACAGAATTCAAAATAATAATTTCATTGTTTGATACTTACGGAGATGTTTCACAAAGGATAGCGTTGTTATGTATGTGTGTATCTGGTAGTTGGGAGATACATTATTACAATTATTAGTGTATTATCAACTTATTAAGATAAATTCAATGCGCATGCGTAGCTCGTCTTTTGATATGTTTGAGGTTGCTAGTTCTAATTAGCTCCCTTTATGTATCTGTATTCTGTATGAAATCCGTGCAGGAGGGTCAACATGTTAATGACGTTTATTAGGCGGGGCCGGGAAGGTGAAAAGAGGGAGGGGTTATGTGTAGTGTCGGAAAGAAACAGGGGACACAAAGCTAAGAGAAGTTCGTATGAGTGAGGGCAGTTGCGAACCTGATAGGAGGAAAGAAGGGAGGAATGAATGGGCAGAAGAAATAGGCAATTAGCGATGGCGAAACGAAAAACAAAACCCAACAAAATCTAAAGGCTTTGTAAACACTTTAATTTCCATTGCATAAAACACAGGAATATTAAAAATATACAGCAAACACAAAACTATAGAAACTACCCTTTTCCTTTCTTCCCTGTATGAATACGTTTGTGTCTTGCTAAGTCAAAATTTCGAGAGAATGATTTACCACAGACATCACAATGATATGGTTTCTCTCCTGTATGAATACGTTTGTGTTCAGCTAAGTTACTACTGTTAGAGAATGATATACCACAGATATCACACTGATATGGTTTCTCTCCCGTATGCATACGTTTGTGTATAGTTAAGGCATAATTATAAAAGAACGATTTACCACAGATATCACAGCGATATCTTTTCTCTCCTGTATGAACAGATTTGTGTCCAGTTACTTTACTACTATCAGAGAATGATTTACCACAGATATCACACTGATATGGTTTCTCTCCTGTATGAATACGTTTGTGTTCAGCTAAGTTACTACTGTTAGAGAATGATATACCACAGATATCTCAATGTTATGGTTTTTATTCTGTATGAATATATTTGTGTTTTGCTTAGTCACAATTTTGAGAGAATGATTTATCACAAACATATGGTTTCTGTCCCTTATGAAGAGATTTGTGCTTCATTAATGTACTACCTTCAGAGAATGATTTACCATAGATATCTCAATGATATGGTTTCTCTCCTGTATGAATACGTTTGTGTGTAGTTAACAGAATGTTTTGAGAGAATGACTTACCACAGATATCACAATGATATGGTTTCTCTCCTGAATGAATATATTTGTGTTTCTTTAAGTTACCATTGTGAGAGAATGCTTTACCACAGATATCACAGCAATAGGGTTTCTCTCCTGTATGAATACATTCATGTTCCTTTAATCTAGTATTCGTTGAGAATGATTTACCACAGATATTACAATTATATGGTTTCTCTCCTGTATGAATATGTTTGTGTTCCGTCAAGTAACTACTGTCAGAGAATGACTTACCACAGATATCACAGTGATATGGCTTCTCTCCCGTATGAATATATTTGTGTTTCTTTAGGTTACCTTTTTGAGAGAATGCTTTACCACAGATATCACAATGATATGGTTTCTCTCCTGTATGAATACGTGTGTGTCCTGTTAAGTTGCTATTTTGAGAGAATGATTTACCACAGATATCACAGTGATATGGTTTCTCTCTTGTATGAATAGATTTGTGTTTAGTGAATGAACCACTTTCAGAGAAAGATTTTCCACAGATATCACAATGATATGGTTTCTCTTCTATATGAATATATTTGTGTTTCATTAAGTTACCATTTCCAGAGAATGCTTTACCACAAACGTCACAATGATATGGTTTCTCTCCTGTATGAACACGTTTGTGTTGCGTTAAGTTACTATTTTGAGAGAATGATTTACCACAGATGTCACAGTGATATGGTTTCTTTCCCGTATGAATACGTTTGTGTTTAATTAATGTACTACCTTCAGAGAATGATTTACCACAGATATCACAATGATATGGCCTCTCCCCTGTATGAATACGTTCATGTATAGTTAAGATACTATTATAGGAGAATGATTTACCACAGATATTACAAAGATATCGTTTCTCTCCTGTATGAATAAATTTGTGTTTCATTAAGTTACCACTTTTGGAGAATGCTTTACCGCAGATATCACAGTTATATGGTCTCTCTCCCGTATGAATAAATTTGTAACTAATTAATACATTATTATGGGAGAATGATTTACCACAGATGTCACAGTGATATGGTGTTTCTCCTGTATGAATACGTTTGTGTTTCTTTAAGGTATCATTTTGAGAGAATACTTTACCACAGATATCACAGCGATACACTTTCTCTCCAGTATGAATAGATTTGCGTCTAGTCAAAGTACCACTTTCAGGTAATGATTTACCATAAATATCACAGTGATATGGCTTCCCTACTGTATGAATACGATTGTGTTTTGTTAAGGCTGTATTATTAGAGAAAGATTTATCACAACTATCACAGTGAAATGGTTTCCCTCTTGTATGAATTTGTTTGTATTTGGATATCTCACTATCTTCCATTATTTTCCCCCTCTTATATATTTTTCTTGCTTTTCTTCTTATATTTTATTCTTTACAAATACCTCTACTGCTGTATTTCTGTCAAGTGTTATACATTTGTTTAGCAACACTTCCATAAACTTATTCAACTTCAATGAGCACACACTCTGGGATGTTCACAAATTTGGCTAATAATATTATTTCAGAGTAAATGTTTCACAGGAATTCTTCCACAGATTCATAGTAACAATCTAATACATATGTATCATATAATATCTTTCTTTAGTCTTTAAAACATGGTAGATATTGTGGATGTTTCATCTGTTAAGTCAATGTCATCTGATGTTCTGAAATTAGAGAGAAACACCAGTGTAAGACGTAGAAGCTACTTAAAATATAAAAATTTATTTCTATTGAGATAAACTGTAGAAATAAACGTTCAACTTAAGAATTGAGCTGGATGCCAACAGGTCCATAAAGAAGTGTCAATCTCTAAGCAGGTGAGCTGGCAGAAACGGTAGCATGCCAGGCAAAATGCTTTGCAGTATTTCGTCTGTCTTTGCGTTCCAATTCCGCCGAGGTTGAATGTGTCTTTTAGCCTTTAGGGGTCGATAATTTAAGCAGCAGATGTGTACTGGGGTTGATCTAATTGACTAGCCCCCCCCCCCCCCCCACCAAAATATGGGGCCTTATGCCTAGAGTAGAACCCCCCTCCCACGAAAATCTCAAGAAAGGCATGATCATGTGGATAGTTATCGTGTAACAAATTTAATGAGTGAAGCATTTAAAAGATAATAAACAATAAATATACAGTAATTAGGGGATGCAATATTCAGGAAAGAATAATGCGAAAGGTTGTGAGGAGGAGAAAGAGTGTTGGGTTGGGGGTCTTCACAGCAAAGAAAGAAAGATGTTACAAAAACAAACCAAAAAAATCTAAAAGATTTGAATATACTTTAATTCCCATTGAATAAAAAAGAGGAATATTAAAAATACACAGCAAACACAAAACTATAGAAACTAATTTTTTCCTTTCTTCCCTGTATGAATCTGTTTGTGTTTCGTTAAGTTACTATTTTGAGAGAATGATTTACCACAGATATCACAATGATATGGTTTCTCTCCTGTATGAATATATTTGTGTTGTGTTAAGTCACAATATTGAGAGAATGATTTACCACAGATATCACAGTGATATGGCTTCTCTCCTGTATGTGTCCGTGTGTGTACAGTTAAGAGACTACTGTAAGAATATGATTTACCACAGATATCACAATGATATGGTTTCTCTCCTGTGTGAATACGTTTGTGTGCGTTTATGTTACGATTCTGAGAGAACGATTTACCACAGATATCACAATGATATGGTTTCTCTCCTGCATGAATATGTTTGTGTTTCATTAAGTTACTATTCTGAGAGAATGATTTACCACAGATATCACAATGATACGGTTTCTCTCCTGTATGAGTACGTTTATGCATAGTAACGCCATTACTTAGAGAGAATGATTCACCACAGATATCACAACGATATGGTTTCTCCCCTGTATGAACACGCTTGTGCTTTATTAAGTCACTACTGTTAGAGAATGATTTACCACAAATATTACAATGATGTGGTTTCTCCCCAGTATGCATATGTCTGTGTTCAGTTAAGTGAAAACTTTGAGAGAATGATTTACCACAGACGTCACAGTAATATGGTTTCTCTCCTGTATGAATACGTTTGTGTCTAGTTAAGACATTATTACGAGAGAATGATTTACCACAGATATTACAGTGATACTGTTTCTCTCCTGTATGAATACGTTTGTGTCTAGATAAGTTACTACAAATAGAGAATGATTTACCACAAATATTACAATGATATGGTTTTTCTCCTGTATGAATACGTTTATGTGTAGTTAAAACGTTATTTTGAGAGAATGATTTGCCACATATGTCACAGACATATGACTTCTCTCCTGTATGAATACATTCGTGCAAAAGAAGGCTACTTCTTTGAAGGAAGGACTTTGTACAGATATTACAGTCATATGATCTTGTTTCTTTTACCATGTGTTCAGGGGAAATCAATTCTATAATTTTCTCACTCTTTTCCATTGCCTTTCCTCTCAAATCCCAGTATATATATTTTCTTGCTTTTATACTTTATTCCTTACAAACATGTCCAGTGTTACCTTTGTCTAGCAACACTTCCATAAAGTTTTCCAACTCTAATTCACACATAGGCTCCTCT
>NW_028315625.1:0-2500 GCF_046866305.1 Octopus bimaculoides | reverse complement strand
TGTAGTGTAGGTGTGAGAGAGGCTGGATCTGCCTGGTTTGAACATACAACACGAGGAGGATTTGGGCCCGATATGGTTGGCTTAAATGCTAAAGGGTTAATAGAACTGTGTATATACCATAGTTGAAGGCATGTGGCCTTGTGATTAGAGTGTCATACTCATAATCGTAAAACCATGGTTTCACTTCCTGGACTCAGTGGGGTTTTGTGGTTTTGATACAAAAACCCCACTCCATTTCATATTGCTCCAGTCCACTCAACGGGAAGTTAACTCTGCAATGGACTAGCATCCTGTTCATGGGGAGTGTTGTAATCTCAGTTACTTATATGCTATGGAAAATGGTTGCAACACCAGTCTTATGACTCCTACATACCATGATATTCTTCTCTCTCTGTCTCTCCTCTGTCTCTCTCCTCACTTTCTTCTCTCCCCCTCTAACCCCTCTCATTGGATCAGGGTCAATAAATATAATACCAGTTCAATACTATGGTTGACTCTTCTCTCTCTCCCCTTCTCTCTCTCCCCTTCTCTCTCTCTCTCTCTCTCTCTCTCTCGCTTATCCATCTTCTTTCCTTAATTCATGTTTAAATATTTATGTTATTTAATACATACCATTCAATTTAATAAGATGCTAATCAATCGAAAGATTATTTTGCCTTGAAGAAACTATTCTTAACGTAATTCTAAACGTACCAACCTCTTTGAGAAAACAGTAGAAATTACACAGCATCTTGTAGTATTATGAAGTCTTTCTCTCAAAGTAACACCTCCTTTGTCATTCCTCATTTAAAATTCTTTACCATTGTTTCCTATTTGATATCATTCACATCCAAAGCGTGTATCACACTCTGCTAAATATCATTTAAAATCCACAAGCTTCCGCTGTTTGTATTATTTTTGGATAATGATTAAAGGGGACTTTTTGAAATTACCATTCCATTACCTGAATTAGTCTGCTGCAGGCACTACTACTTAATGAGTTTACTTTCAGACTTTCTGTGCAAAGAAAGATAGAACAGCTTTTGAAGTCTGAAGTCACACATTTTCTGATAACCTTTACATTAACTCTAGATGCTAGCAAGTTGAATTATTTGCTAGGGAGGGTTGGTTTAGCTGTCAAAAGTGGCTTGAAGCCTAAGACGTTTTAATCTTTTTCTTTCTCTCTCTCTCTCTCTCTCTCTCTCTATTTATTTTTATCATTCAATGAAGTGTATATTTATGAAGGATTTTAATTGGCAACTGGCTAAACTAATTTCCACAGAGTCGCAACCTTCAGGAATCTGCAAAGCTCATATGTCTAATGACTTTCTAGTTCTGTCAGGTTGACAAAATCCTATTAAAAAACTAATTTATAGTCTTTTCATGTTTATTGATATCTGGGGAAGTTAATTAGAAAGAAACGAATGTATTACCTTATATAGTTGTGTAAACATTCAATCTTTATTTATTTATTATTATTATTATTATTATTATTATTATTATTATTATTATTATTATCATTATTATTATTATTATTGTTGTTGTTATTATTATTATTATTATTATTATTATTATTATTATTATTATTATTATTATTATTTATTCATTATTATTATTATCTTTTTTTTTTTGAAGATGAAGTTAATGAGTTAGTTTATAAATGTATAATATTTTCAGGAGAATGAAATCTTTACATAACAGCAAGAAGATTTTCAAACAGAGAAGAGATAATTGGCAAAAAAGAAGAAAAAAAAGGGGGGGGGGGGGTTAAAAAAAAATGAAAAAATGTAATTTGCTTTTGTTTGCATGTTTCTGTTGTTGTTGTTATTGTTTATATCCCTTCACTTATTTCTAATTCCCTTTAGCAGGTGCATAAATATTTCTTAACTACATATAATTTGTTTGTGTATAATTTTCAATACACTGCAATGAAAATATATCATTTATGTCTTTGTGTATAAGGCTGTGTCATAAGAATTATTATTTTTCTTTATGTTTTGACTATTTAGGAGTGATATTAAACACTTGCTTACATGCATATATGCATACACATGTATACACACATATATACACATACGCACAAACGCACATGCATGCATGCATGCATTGCTGGGTAGAGACACAGGGCAAGCACTTACACACACATAAATAGACACAAACATGCGTAAATATAACTATTTTTGATTTTACTTGGTATTCAAAGTACATCCATTATCAATGTTTTAAAAATATTTTAATAACTTCTTTCATATAAAGATAATGCTTCAAATTTATAGGGGGTGAGTGGGTGGGGGTTCAGTATGGAGATTAGATGGTGTTCATGCACAATTCCCAAATAAATTAATGTCGTGAACGAAGTGAAGTCGTTACATCTGGGAATTAAAACTCAGTCAAGAGACAGTCTTGGCACTTCTACATTGTTCATTACGCGCACGCACACACACACACACACACACACACACACACACACAGTTTCTTTCCTTTTGTTCTATTGTAGCTGTTGATGTGAAGCATCAGATCT
>NW_028315624.1:0-7000 GCF_046866305.1 Octopus bimaculoides | reverse complement strand
AAGGTAGACTTGCAGGCAGGTAAATAGATAGATAGATAGACAGACAGACAGACAGAGAAACGGTGACGGACGGACAGGTAGGAAGGTAGGGAGGTAGGTAGGAAGGTAGACTTGCAGGCAGGTAAATAGATAGATAGATAGATAGACAGACAGACAGAGAAACGGTGACGGACGGACAGGTAGGAAGGTAGGGAGGGAGGTAGACTTGCAGGCAGGTAAATAGATAGATAGATAGATAGACAGACAGACAGACAGAGAAATGGTGACGGACGGACAGGTAGGAGGGTAGGGAGGGAGGTAGGAAGGTAGACTTGCAGGCAGGTAAATAGATAGATAGATAGACAGACAGACAGACAGAGAAACGGTGACGGACGGACAGGTAGGAAGGTAGGGAGGGAGGTAGGAAGGTAGACTTGCAGGCAGGTAAATAGATAGATAGATAGACAGACAGACAGACAGAGAAACGGTGATGGACGGACAGGTAGGTAGGGAGGGAGGGAGGTAGGAAGGAAGGTAGACTTGCAGGCAGGTAAATAGATAGATAGATAGACAGACAGACAGACAGAGAAACGGTGATGGACGGACAGGTAGGTAGGGAGGGAGGGAGGTAGGAAGGAAGGTAGACTTGCAGGCAGGTAAATAGATAGATAGATAGATAGACAGACAGAGAGATAGATAGATAGATAGATGAATAGATAGATAGATAGATAGATAGATAGATGGGTAGATAGATAGATATGTTTTTATTATAGCCACACAGGGCTGAACACAGAAATTGGACGAAATACAAGCGTAGAGTTTTTCATTTTCGAGGTGGGCTGGGTGGGACACACAAAGAAAAGTCAAATCAATAGGGATTGTAATCGTTGGGGTGTGTGGTGTACAAAAATTATAAATCTTCCCAAAAACGGGAATAAATATTGTTTACAGTTTAGGTGTATCCTTGGAGTGAAAAACCTACAAAAAAGCACCAAGGTCACCTCAGGCAGTTCAAAATGTACATAAAAGTAAGTACCTTTTCTCTCGTTTTCTCTTTTTGTTACAAATTAATGCTTAAAATGGTGTCGTCTTTCATACTCACCAATTTTGCCACATTTACCCATTTTTTATTGAAGCTTTCATTCGACAACGCTTTCCTCTCTATCCTCATCCTCCTTTTCAAGTGGTACTTGAAAAAGTTGACGAGAGACTGACCAGAGAGGAAAGTGTTTGTTTGTAAACCTTTCAAACGCGTCCACCACACACATTCTTTCGCCATAGCTATCAGTGTTACGTAAACCGTTTTTCCTTCCCGTTTAAAGGAAGGTGGCGGAACAATATTCACGATAGACTCGGCTGATAAGTGGGCTCGTCCCACACGCGACAGCAGCCGTTCGACGAAGGTCCACAGCTCTGAAATATCTGGACACTGCACGAGTGCGTGCAGAACGGTTTCGTCGCTCTGACCGCATCTCGGGCAGGTCGGTCCGGTGGTTTTCGAACCGTGTCTGTAGACCTTCTCTCGAACTGGTAGTGCGTCCCGATAGCATTGCCAAGCCAGGGATCTCTGGAAATTATCCATAGGCCCCGGCCCGAACGTTGTCTTGAAAAGGCGAGTTAGGAATTTCTCGTCGACACCCAGGTTTGCCCCGAGAGTGTCGTCGGACCTCCCCTCCACTAGTCCTCTATAGAACGCATTGGTCGTTTGTAAGTTGCACAAGTTTGATCCCGGACGGCAGAGCTGTTGTAGAGCTTGGCGACACTCGCGGTGCCAATCGCCCAGTTTCGGTCTCTTTTTGATCCATGTTTGCAGTTCGGTGAGTGAGACGAGCTGCGGGAAGGCGAGCCTCACAAACGGCGCCCACACCTGTTCACCGTCTTCAATGAAGTTCCAGAGATGCCGCAGTCTCAGCGCATGTCTGCGCATCATTAACCACGGCATCCCCAGTCCTCCATGTAACGGTTGTTGACAGCAAATGGATCGCCTCACCATCGGAACGCCACCCTTCCACAGAAAGCGGAAGAGTATGCGTTCTAGTTTCGTGATGGTGGCATTGGGACAAGGTACGACGGTCAGGCGGTAATCAATGACTGATGCGATATACGCATTAGCCACCTCCGCCCGACCTTTTAGAGATAACTTTCTCTCGGCCCATGTTTGGCTGAGTTTGATTACTCTACTGGTGATTTCGTCCCAGTTCTTATCCATCTGGAGGTCCGGATTGAACCAGACCCCGAGCAGTTTAACCGGTCCGTCCGTCCAGCGTCCCACTACGGAGTCACTGTTGGACGGTATAGGCTTGCTTCTCCAGGTGCCGAGTAGCAAACCCACCGACTTTTCCGGGTTAAGTTTTGCTCCTGTCACCGTTTCGTATTCTTTAAGTGTCTCGCTTAGCATCTCGACGTGCTTTTCGCTCGACACTATGACGGTGACATCGTCCGCATATGCAGACACGCTCGTCCCGCAACCCAGCTCCCGTGGGATACCCCTCAGTGTCGCCAGCTTCCGCAGTAGTGGTTCGAGCGTCAATACATACAGAAGCGCCGACAGGGGACATCCCTGACGGACCGAACGCTTGATGTCGAAAGGTTTTGACAGGTGACCGTTCACCCGAATTACCGATCGGATGCCGCTATACAAGGCAGCGATCCAACCGCGGAAAACGGGACCAAAGCCAGCCGCCCTGAGGACGGCCGCCAGGTATCGATGGTCCACCCTATCGAAGGCTTTAGATTGATCTAAATTGATCAACGCCCCACCCATGCCAGGATCCTTAACTACCCTGTCCATGATGTAGCGCATGAGGTGGAGGTTGTCATGGATGCTTCTGCCCGGCACTGCGCATGTTTGCG
The DNA here is from genome assembly GCF_046866305.1 of Octopus bimaculoides. Classification (NCBI taxonomy): domain Eukaryota; kingdom Metazoa; phylum Mollusca; class Cephalopoda; order Octopoda; family Octopodidae; genus Octopus; species Octopus bimaculoides. Next base: position 4,168 of record NW_028315624.1, on the reverse strand, counting down.
CCTTGTCGACCAGTTTATCGATGACAAGCGCCAACCTCTCGGCTATTACTTTGGCCAAAATTTTCAAATCTGCGTTGAGCAGAGTGATGGGCCTGAAATTATCTATAAAATTCCCCTTGTTTGGGTCTTTCTTCAGCAATGTCACTGCACCTCGGCTCACGAAACTGGGAATTCTCCCGTTTTGTTGCCAGTTGCAGTAGACTGATGCCAAGAGGTCTCCAAACAAGTCTGGCATTTGGCAATACAGCTCGTAGGGTAGACCATCCAATCCAGGCGACTTATCCCTCGCGCAGCCCGCCATAGCATCCCTTATTTCAGCAGCTGTGATGGGACCCTCACAACACTCTGCTTCTCCCGCCGTGAGCCGCGGCAGGCCAGTCAGGTAGGCACTGAAGTCCATCCTGCGTTCCGACCCACCGCTCGCACCAAACAGTCGAGCAAAGTGCTGTTGAAAGGCCCCACACATCCTTTCGGGTTCGAGTAAACTGCATCCTTGTTCATCAATTAGAGACCGAATAGTGGCTCTGTCACCGCGTTGCGCCTCCGCCACCCGGGCTTCTCGCGCAGCTTCGATCCCTTCGTTCCTTAAGGCACGCATTTTAGCTCTGACGACGCAACCTTCGTGTTTGGCGTTGAGGTGTTGGTCGAGGGCCATCCTCGCTGCCAAAACGTTGGTTGCGCTGCCAGTTGTAAGTGCCTCTTCTAGTTTCTTGACTAAGTCTCCCTCTATTCTATTTCGATCTATCGCTAGTTCTTTACTAAACCTAATAGATTCCGATTTAATTGCTATTTTCAGGGCAAACCACCATCGGTTGTTAACGATGGCTCCTGTTAACGCCCTCTTAATTAATTCGTTAATCCGGTTCCTGTAAACTTGCCGCGCTAAGAGCGAAGCGTTCAGTTTCCAGTAACCGGGACCCTGCCTATGTGTTTTATCTAAGTCGAGCGTACACGTCACAAATTTGTGATCCGTGTAGCTGACTATTTTAAATTGTGGACATCCTACACTAACTCTATCCGCTGTCCTACATAGAACTCTATCTAGATACGATCTCGACGATCCGACGCGGTTTGTCCAAGTCCACGTTGGCACGTTCGGATAGTCGAGTCGGAACCTGTCAGACAAATGGAAACGTCTGAGCAGGTCTTTAAGGCACTTACATCCCCTTCTACTCCTATCCATTCCCACATAGTCTAGATGCGTGTCCAAGGTAGCGTTCCAGTCCCCTACTAATAGTAAAGGTCTTGACGTTCCCAGGAAAAACTCTAGACGTCTAAAGAAATCCGCCCGACCCGTTAAGGACGGTGCATACACTGCCATCAGACGGAAAGCACATCCGTTTGTACCATCGACGTCCACGACAACCAGCCTACCCTCCGGGTCTAGGAATATTGGCCTTACTTTTAGGTTCAGACTCTTTCGAAAAAACACCGCGGTACCACCACCACCCATGTTTGGCAGACAGGGAGAAAAATAAATGTCGAATTGTCCGCCAAACATGGACTTGAGGGTCCGCGGGTTACTGAGTCTGGTTTCACTGATAGCTATTATTTCTATGTTCTGTGACCTGATGTCATTTAGAAGATATCCTTGCTTCCAAGCTGACGCCAAGCCACGTACATTTACACAACCTATTTTAAGCATAATTTAGTCGAAAAGTGTAAAGAGTCGAGAGAGAAGGTTACTTACTCATTTCGACAGTTTTACACTGTTCCTCCTTAGAAGTGTCTATGAGTAAGTCTTTGTATAATTTTTTAGAGAGGTATTTTTGGAAACCCCCTACCGCATTTGGATAGAGGGATTTGAGTGTGTGGTGCTGTGTTGGTGTCAAATGTAATATTTTTATATGTTCTGGTGGTGTTGTTCTTGGATGATTGTTTGTTTTCATGTCATCTTCACATATGTTTGTGTGATATGCAATATACTCCATTAATTTTATGTCTTTTGTGTTTATGGCCGAGAGCATTGTATGCGTTTTTGTGGTGTTGGTGTTGGTGTTAGTTTGGTTTTGTAAGGGGCTTTCAGGGTTTGTGTACCTCCCTGCTTTGCTTGTGCTTGGTTTTGTCTTTTTTAATCTTTTTCTCTTACCCCCTGTGGCTATCTGCCATTCCACTGGACTGTCATCGTTTGACGAAAAGTCCGACAGATCAGAGGGGGGTAAGGGCAAGGCATCAGGTTCTATGCCTGTATTGTGTGGTGTGTGTGTTGTTGGGGATTTAGGTTTTGCATTTGTTTTTTCTTCGTTGATGTTTGTTTTCTTCTTTGTTGTTCTTGGTATTGGTGTTGGTCTATCTTTTGATGTTGGTGGTGGTGTTGTTTCCCTAATTGGTTTTGGTGTTGGAGTTGATTGTGGTGGTGTTTTTTCTTTTCTTGGTGTTGATGGTGATGTCGTTTGGTTTACTTTGTTGATGATCACTTGTGGGTTTGGTGGTGTTGGTAGCAAAGGTTGTTTTTTATTTATTTTTTGTTTTGGTTGTAACTGTTCTTGTTTCTTTTTTTGTGCCAAAACGCACTTTGAAATTAGGTGTTCTTGGCTTCCGCAGAGGTAGCAAAGCGGTTTTTTACCCTCCGCCACCACATAGAGGCTTTGTCCATTTTCCAAGTGAATCACATTCGGCAACTTTTCCAGTGAATCTTGATCCATCTGGATCAAAATTTCAATGCTTTTTCCGGTCCAGCTGTTATTATGAACAACAGTGGTTTCTAACACATTTATTGTTTTCAAATGAAAACATATCGCCGAAGTAATCCACTTGGACTCAATTTCCGGAGGGACATTATTTATTTTTATTCTACTCACTCTCTGTCCCATGTAGTATGGGACCATGATTAGTTCATCATTTTGTAAGGCTTCCATACTATACAATTTCGCCTCTTCTTCATTATTGAAACGAAATTGTACTGTATTAAATTGCAAACCCCAGTTTATATATTCTTTAATTTTCATGATTTTTTTGGCACATTTCTCAATTTCTGTTTTTGTAATTGGATTTGTTAATTTTTTACTTTTTCTTATTATTTTGTAAATGATGGTTCTTTTTTCCACGTCTTCTCTCACTTCTTTTGGGGTATGTAAAATTAAATTTTGTCCGGACGTAGAAAAAAGGGACCTGGTCTCTATAAGTTCTTTGTTTGTAAAATGTAAAGTTTCTTTTTTTTGTTTTAGCATGTCTGCAAAGTTTTTGTTGTTGTTGTTGGTGGTGGTGGTGGTGGTTGTGGTGTTGTGGCTTCTGTTAATTTTTCCTTCCTCTCTTTCGCTTGCTGTTTGTGAAGAGAGTAAAGGTTGAGTTGAACTGTTGCTGCTGCTGCTGCTACTTTTGTTGTTGTTGTTATCGTTGTTGTTGGTGGTGGTGATGATGGCGTCAGCAGCAAAGGTGCTTACATCAGAGATATTTGTGACGGTTTTTACGCATGGTTTTGTAACCTTGGTTACAGTTTTGTTTTTGTTGTTGGTGTTGTTGGTGGTGACAGGGCTTTTAACAGTATCGATGACGTTGACAGCTTTGACTTTAGAATCTGTTGCTTCATTCTTTTTCTCGATGTCTGTTATTGTTTTGGTGTGTGTGCGCGTGCATGATTTATTTTTTTGTTCTCCTAGCGTCTCAAGTCTAGGAAAATGTTCGTTCATTAAAGTTTCTGTCCAGCGTTCTATGACTATGTTTCTCGACATTTTTCAATGTCGAGAAGAAAATATATAATTTTAAAAAGGTTGAAACTGCCCCTAAAGGGCCAATTCCTACCTTGAAAACACAATAAAAAGAAAGTTTGGTGCTTCACACACCTTATATACAAAAATTCCAACAAAATATGGGCAATAAAAGGTCAAATAAACGTTTACCTTCGCAGCCGATGTGACAGCACGTCCGTGAGAAGAGATAGATAGATAGATAGATAGATAGATAGATAGATAGATAGATAGATAGATAGATAGATAGATAGACAGACAGGCAGACAGATATTACCATTTTGTATTTATGTGTGTATACATGCGTGTGTCTCTCACTATATCTACAGCGACCACTGCGACTGGTATTCAACGAATTTTAAGAAATAAAGGTTGTTCTTTTTCTAATTTTCATTTGATGATTCAGTGATCTTACAAGAAAAATTAAGTATTTTCTTTGATTTCTGATTTCTCGAAGAAATTAAACACCATCGATAAGACAA
>NW_028315623.1:0-7000 GCF_046866305.1 Octopus bimaculoides | reverse complement strand
ACACACACACACACACACACACATACATATATATATTTACATGTATATATTTACATATATACATACGTATATATATATACATATACATATATATACATATACATATATATACAAATACATATATATACAAATACATATATATACAAATACATATATATACATATACATATATATACATATACATATATGTATATATATATACATATATATATGTATATATATATACATATATATATACATATATATATACATATATATATACATATATATATACATATATATATACATATATATATATATATACATATATATATATATACATATATATATATATATACATATATATATATATACATATATATATATATACATATATATATATATATATATACATATATATATATATACATATACATATATATATATATATACATATATATATATATATACATATACATATATATATATACATATATATATATATATATATATATATATATATATATATATATATATACATACATATACATTATTCGTTTCATTTTGTTTGTTTCTCTCTTGAGTTATCTTCTCTCTCTCTCTCTCATACATCTCTATTCCTATCACATCCACTCTCTCTCTCTCTATCTATCTATCTCGTACTCTGTACGCACTCTCTACTCGCTCTACTTCGTATTCTCCCTTCTCCCTCCCCTCTTTATACTCTTCTTTCTTTCTAGTACTATTCCTATATTCTTTAAGATAACCTCTCTCTCTCAAATATCGTGCACCATGGATACCAGAGGACGAGACTTTGTACAGCGCCAAGTTGAGGCCAACAAGAAGATGAAGATGCGCCGAAACTGGCAGCTGGAAGAAGTTCGTCTTCTTATACACGCATGGAACTTGGCCAAAGGATCACCAGCAAACGATCTAATAGCCGAAAGCCTGGATAGGTACAATTTCCACAGGTCAATGGCCCAAATTGATCGAAAGAAACTGGAGCTCATTCGCTCCTACGAGCTCGTGAAACCGCACCTTGACCTCCTAGAAGGCATTATGAGAGACACGGACACAAAAATGGACAGTGAAGACCCTGCACACTGTGCTCAGGCTCAGGAGGACCAGACGAATCACCAAGACAAGGCAGATGCCACCAGTGCTGTAGCCACTGATGAGGGATGCAATGACCATGGTGAATACAGTCAACGCTGCACCACAAACGACAAAGACAGGAGAACAGACAAGAAGACGGTAAACACAAACAGGCTTCAAGCCCAAACACGTCACACAGAGAAAAAGAAAAAGAAACAGATCTGTAAATTCTACCTAAATGGTACCTGCTGGCACGGGGAAAAGGGACAAAACTGCAAATTTGCCCATCCCAAACACCACCAGCTAAACAAGGTAGATAACCACTTACAACAAAATAAGCGGGAGCGCAGAAAAGGGAGACCAGAAAGCTTAAATCTACGTACACATAATCCACCAAATATCAACAACAGGACTCACAAAGAGAGAAGTCCGTATATTCCTTCTGCTCCCAAAAAAAGGCTATATGCAGAGGCTGTACGAACTGCAGTAGCTGAGCAGCAAGCTTTTTTAAGCTTGGCCCAGAAAATGGTACAACAGTTAACGTGGATGCAGAGGGTACAGAGTCAACGCCACACAAACCATTGTCCAAGACCACCACAGATGATGGATCAGGGATGGCCACCGCTAACACCAGGAACCCCTGCACAGATATCACACCCATATTCCTACTGAATATTCGGGGCCTATTACGAACAGGCGGCAAAGACAAGTTCCTATACTTGAAAGACCTAGTAACATGCAATCAAGCAATATGCATGGTGCTTACCGAAACGCATCTAACACCTAATATAGCAGATGCGGAGATAAATATACCAGAGTATGCCGTACTCCGAACAGACAGAAGGGATAGAAGTCATGGGGGAGTTGCAATGTACATCCGAGAAGATGTCACACCCCTACTACTACTATCACACTCAAACTCTGTATGTGATACTTTAATAGTACACATAAAACAAATTGATGTAGTTGTATGCTCAACATACCGTCCACCAAATACCGCAAAGCAGGAAGGTAAATTTGAGGACAGCCTCAGACGCATAGAAGAGGTCCTGACAAATCTGGACCAACACATCAATATACTTTTCCTAGGCGACTTTAACCTCCCAAATGTTAAATGGCCTGAAGGTCACATCCTCTCTGGGATGTCACTGCATGAACAAAGCCAGGCAAAATCATTGCTAGAACTATCCAACATGCTGTTCATGGAACAAGTGATACTCCAACCAACCAGGGGAAGCAATATTTTAGATCTCTGCTTCACAAACAATGTGAGCCTAATCCATAATGTGAAAATAACGCCCACGTCTCTCTCAGATCATAACATTATAGAATTAACTATGTATGGTCCTAGACAACCCACTGACACCCACCCCACCAGGAGGACTCAAGCAATATCCAACCTGAATTTCCACGGGGCGGACTGGAAGTCAATTCGCAGAGAGATTCGAAATCAAAACTGGCATGACAGCCTTTCTATACAAGACAATGACCTCAAACTAAGTCATTTTATGTCAACCATACAAGACATATGCACCAAATACGTGCCATATAGAAAGACCAGCAAACATGCCAATAGAATTCCTAGAGACAGGAAAATCCTTATGAGACACAGAACAAAGGTCTCAAACCAGTTAAATAGAGAACTGGAGGATAGGAAAAGGGCTAAATTAAAACTAACACTGTTAGAAATAGAAAACAAAATTAAACTCTCCCATGAAAAGGAGAGAGCAGAGAAGGAAAAGAGAGCAGTAGAAAGCATAAAAACAAACCCCAAGGCTTTCTATAGATTTGCAAAGGAGACTGCTACGGTGCAGTATAAGATAGGACCCCTGTTCCTGCCTAATGGCTCACTGACTGCAGATCCCACATGGATAAGTGAAGTGCTCAGTACACAATTCAAGAGTGTCTTCACCTCTCCTCTGAGTCACATGCAGATAAAGAACCCAGCTGATTTCTTTGACAATAGCACTCAGCAGAAGGGGACTGCATCCATTACCTACATCGACATTGAAGAGGAAGATGTGATAGCTGCCATAAATGAAATGAGCTCAAATTCGGCAACTGGCCCCGATGGTTTCCCAGCTGTCCTCTTAAAGTCGTGTAAACAACAATTAGCAGGACCACTCCGGATACTCTTCCAGAGTTTCCTTGCAAATGGTAAACTTCCCAAAAAGCTGAAGGAAGGCACCATATGTCCTATCCATAAAGGTGGAAGCAGAGCAGAGGCTGGAAACTACAGGCCCATCTCTCTGACTTCACATATTAGCAAAGTCATTGAACGAATTGTCAGAAGGAGATTGATTGCGTTCCTAGAAGAAAATGACTTGCTGAATGAGACCCAGCATGGTTTCCGTCCAGGTAAAAGCTGCCTCACGCAGCTCTTGCAGCATTATGACTGGGTCCTGAAGCAGCTACTTGACCATTCAAATGTTGATGTGATATATCTCGACTTTGCAAAAGCCTTTGACAAAGTTGATCATGGCTTGATATGTCACAAGCTGCGAAACCTTGGCATAGCTGGTAAATTAGGAGAGTGGCTGCATGACTTCCTGAATGGTAGAAGTCAGACAGTTGCAGCCAATGGAGAACTATCTAGGGAAACAGAAATATTGAGCGGTGTTCCACAGGGAACTGTTCTGGGGCCACTACTGTTCATAGTGGCCCTTCTGGACATGCCCACGGTCACGCGGAGAGCCACTGTCACTAGCTATGCTGATGACACAAAGATATCTCAGGCAATAAAGAATCCTGATGATATTGTAAGCCTGCAGAATGACCTAAATGCAATATATGAGTGGGCAGAGCAAAATAATATGCAGTTCAATGCAAAAAAATTTCAAGTACTGCGCTACAAGACCACAAGTACCTCCCAACTGGCATACACAGGGCCTGGAGGTACTGCAATCCCAGAACAACAAACAGTTAGAGATCTGGGCATCAACATGTGTAGTGATGCATCATTTCACATGCACATTATCAAGTTGACAGCAAGGTGCAGACAACTGGCGGGGTGGATACTGAGGACTTTCCGTACAAGGGATCAAAAAGTCATGTTGATTCTATGGAAGACATTTGTTCTGAGCCGCCTAGACTATTGCTCTCAGTTGTGGTCACCACACAGTGTTAAGCGGACAGCAGAACTCGAGGCAATTCAGCGGCACTATACAAAAAAGATCGCCACAGTCCAACAGATGAACTACAGGGAGCGACTGAAGGCACTAGGTCTCTACTCCCTGGAGCGCAGGTGGGAGAGATATGTAATAATATACATATGGAAAATACTGGAAGGACTGGTGCCAAACTTTGGTATCAAGTACTACAGGAATGCCCGCACGGGTCGCTACTGCATGGTGCCAAGGGTACCGTCCACTGCATCTCACATAAGAACGAGATACCGCAGAAACATGCCCCTGAATGCAGGGTAGGCTGGGTGGAGTAGTTTGTCGCCCCCTCGCAAACATAAGGACACAGGAAATGTGTCAAGGCCGACAGGAAGCCGTCCATCTTCCTAGGGCTACATAGCAGTAGTATATTCTCTTATTGGGACTGTCATATTAAGTTGGCAGTATACAACTACTTTATATATATACATAAAAATTTGCTTCCTACAGAAACACAATGGCTTGTTTGCAGTAGATTTCACTCCCTCATCCACTGAACTTTCTCACTTCTCCTTCAATTCTATATCCACCCATTTCCCTCCACACAAACAATACCTTTTTTATTGACATAGTCTGCAAATATATTTCAGTAATAATAATAATAATAATAATAATAATAATAATAATAATAATAATAATAATAATAATAATAATAATAATAATTTCTTTATTTGCCACAAGGGCAACATAAATACATTACAATACAGTATGAGATAGTACATATATGGAAACAAGAAAAAAACCATTATCATCATTATCATTGTTATATTATCATTATTATTTCATACAAAGGGCACAAGGCTTCAGATTGATATGAGTTGGGGGGGGGGGGGGGAGATGAGATTCAATGATGTTCATGCCTTTCTCAGGATAGAAATAATGGAAAGGAAATAGCTACAACTGGGACTAAGCTAATAATAATAATAATAATAATAATAATAATAATAATATTCATCATCATCATCATCATCATCAGTATAAACAATATCTTTCAATGCCAAACAAAGGCTGAAACAGGTTGAATTAAGCAATAATTAACTTTTCTCATAGGCACAAAACCCTCTGATTTACAGGCGGAGTATGAGGGCTGGGGGTAAGAGAATAATGAAAGATGTTGTGGCATCTATGCCTTTCCCAAGAACATCAATGATGTAAGTAAAAAAAAAAAAAGTGAAGTTGTGTGAGTGAAGTCGCCGTAACTGGAATAATATAAGACACAGGTCTTGTGGACTCAGCCCAGTGGGAACTTACCACTTATACTACAACACTTTGTTGTAATAATAATAATAATAATAATAATAATAATAATAATCATATTGAAAACTTAATATAAAGACTGATGATTCATTTTTTAAGTTATAATAATAATCTAGTGAAGAAAAAAAATGAACAAAAATTAGTTAATCATTTAATAAACAGAAAAATGACTAATGACTAATTGTAAAATGATTTTTGCACAACCACCTTGGAAAGAAAAAAAAACAAACTGAAAAAACGCATTAACATTTAGAAACATATAAGATATAAAACAAATATACATATATTGCATAAATATACATAGTACATATATATATGTGTGTGTGTGTGTGTGTGTGCATGTATATATATGTATATTATATACATTTGTGTATGTATATATATTATATACATACATATATATATATATTATATACATACATATATATATATATTATATACATTTATGTATATATATATATATATATATATATATATATATATATATATATATATATATATATATATATATATATATTTATATATATATATTGCAGAATAAATGTATCTACAACTTTGTAAGCATATATTTATACATACACAAATATATATAAGACAAAATGCTTGATTATGTACACAGGTAGATATGGATGCATTTAAGTAGAAGTTTGTGTGTATGAAATCTTGTTCTATCTATAACTAGTCCCTGTTAAACAAAACCCTGCCTTCTTTGACTGTTGTATGTGTGTGTGTATTTGCATATATATATATGTGTGTGTGTGTGTGTGTGTGTGTAAGTTAACAAATGTTTATATTCATTTTTGAAAGAAAATTTCTTTATGAAAACATTTTAAATCACTTTTCAAAATCAATTTCAAGCAAATATTATGTATGTATGTATGTATGTGTGTGTGTGTGCGTGCATATGTATGTTTGTATGTACATAAATATATATACATATATATTGTGTGTGTGTATACACACACAATATATATTATTAGATATAGATACAATATAAAAAAATATATGATATAGACACATATATACATATACAATATTTTATATCATATATATATATACACATGTATACACACACACATATATATAAGTACATATACGTATCCATATATATATATATATATATATATATATATATAAAATACACAATGATTTTTATAATTTCAACTAGAATATGATGGAATATTTAATTAAATTTTGATTTCACCTTTTTTCTTTTTCTTTTTAAATAACAAATAGAAGAGAAACAAGCATCAAATGTAAACAAGGAACAAACAAAGAGATTTTTAATAAACAACAAAACAAAACAAAACAAAACAAAAAACAAATACATTAGAGGCTGCTTTTTGAAGTTAGCTTTTGTATACAATTTACATTTGTTTGTCCATGTAGCCATCTTTGTTGCTGTCTATATTTTGCACCTAAACACATTCACACATCCATCTCCAGCCATCAATCGAAAATTCCAGGTGCTTTTCTATTCATTCATTCACCAAAGTTTCTTTTTTACT
>NW_028315622.1:0-7000 GCF_046866305.1 Octopus bimaculoides | reverse complement strand
TACCACCTTGAATTCTACAACCAAATGAATCAACCTCAGGAATTTTTTTAATTTTTTTTAATCTTACATCATTTGACAGAAACCATTATGGGGTCAGTTGGCCCCATAATAGGTCTGTGCGGTCATCTGACAGGGACAGTTTCTTTAATTAATTTATACGAATTGTATGCATGTTTGTAACGGTTAGATGGGGGTGGGGAGCGCTAGGAATGTGGCTTGTGGGAGTAGAACCCCTAAAATGTTGGACTAGTTGATTACATGGACTCCAGTGGTCAACTGGCACCTATTTTATCGACCCCCGAAAGAACGAGAGGCAAAATCGACCTCTGTGGAAATTGAACTCGAAACATACAGACAAACGAACGGCTGCCAAACATTTCGCCAGTTCTCTTTACTTTCGTTTGACTGCGGCCATGCTGAAGCACCGCCTTTATAGTCGAGCAGCCTAATACTTATTTTATCGGTCTCTTTTGCCGAAACCACTAAGTTACGGGAACGTAAACACACCAGCATCGGTTGTCAAGCGATGGTGGGGGGACAAACACAGACACACAAACATATATATATATATATACATATATTTTGAGGGAGGGGACTAGTCGATTATGTTGACCCCGTAGCGTTTTAATTCATCGCCCCTTATAGGTTGAAAGGAACAGTCGACATCGGCGGAATTTGAACTCAGAACGTAAAGACGGATTGAATATAGTTAAGCACTTTGCCCGGCGTGCTTACGATTCTGCCTTTAAAAGTAATAATAATGTTCGTAATCCTTTCAATTATACGCACGAGCGGGGGGGTGGCTAATTACATTGACCCCTCAATGTTCGTCTTTTAATTAATAATCGGTCCAAGAAGGATCTTAGAAGCTAAAACGCATTTGTCCAGCGAAATTAAAGATTCTGATCGCCGAGAAACAAAGGGAAGTAACTCGGAGAAGCCAGAGTAAAATAGAGACGTTACAGATAGATGGCGCTGGGGTTTGTTGTTGATATGTCATAGTAATGGCGGTAGGAACACGTTAAAATTACTCTTTTACTTGTTTCAGTCATTTTGACTGCGGCCTTGCTGGAGCACCGCCTTTATAGTCGGTCAAATCGACCCCTGGACCTATTCTTTGTTAGTCTAGTTCTTATTCTCTTGGTCTCTTGTGTCGAAACCGCTAATTTACGTTGACGTAAACACACCAGCATCGATTGTCAAGCGATGGTGTGGGGACAAACAGACACACAAACATATACACACACATACATATATACGACGGGCTTCTTTCAGTTTCCGCCTACCAAATCCACTCCTTACGGTCTTTATTTCTTTGACCCGTTTCAGTCAGTATTTGTATCCGCCATCAGGACCAGACATTTTCTTTTCTTTTCGATAATTTATTAAGTTTGATTCGTTCGACGAAAACCGTTCACTGAGAATTACGTTAAGGGAAGACGTCTGTGGAATACACAGCCACTTAAACATTAATTTCACTTTAATTTTACCGTGCTCCAGTCCATTTACCTGGCAAAAATCACTTACACCTGTAATTCAAAGGGACCGGCCTTGTCACATTGTATTTCTTTGTAAATTACGTGAAGAAGACGTGTCTGCGGAATACTCAGCCACTTGCATGCTAATTTTCTGTTGATTGAATTGTAATCAATATGTCACTTTCGCTTCATACTTTTTTATTGACCTTGAAAAATAAAGCTGACAAAGCCAGGATTCGAAACCCGGTCTTCTTAAATTCAATGCAGAGGCATTGAATTTAAGAAGACCGGGTTTCGAATTTTTATTTTATTTATTTTTGTTGTCTCTTGACCACCAAACAGAATGGAATGTGCAGAGAGTCACCTCCCTTGAAACCAACGCGACAAGACCCAATGATATTTATTTAATTATCGTAATTAAAAATATTATTTAATTACCTGGAAATAAAAAATAACAATAATAAAAAATGTGTAGGAATCCCGGTGTCTTTCCGATAACCAGAAAATCGAAAAATACGGGAAGAGTAAGTTAAAAAACAAAAAAAACGACGCCATTATGAGGCCCCCCCCATAACAATTTTTCCGGGTTTTGACACTTTAGCGACATCGAATCTCCAAAATTTTCAAGAGAAATTTTCGAGATTTGATGTCGCTAAAGTGTCAAAACCCGGAAAAAAAAAAAATCCCGGCATGTATCCAACTCACTGTCTACAGGTTGACAGTTTTGTCTCCAGCGTCGTTACCCACACGACCATCAAGACAGCTTTGTAATTGTATGTAAAGATGGTGTGTTGCCGTAGCAGAGTGTAAACAATAAAAACAGAAGAAAGGTGAAAGAAGCTTTTTTTTTTGGTTTGTTGAGGTTTTAACTATTTCAGTTTTAATTGAGTCTTATTTCGTATTTGTCTTGACGGTCTTGTGGGTAAAGACCTGAGTGCTATCAAGTTTGAATACTCTGGGGTTAGAGTTCAATTCTTGCTAAGACGAAATTTGTTTTGTTTTGGAAGTATACTTCTCATATCAGGGCCCAGGATCTCAAACTTGATCACTTAGCTGCATGTTGAACCTTCATCCCCGTAAAGTAAATAAAAAATAGAGATCATCAAAGTTATTTTTATAATTCAATTTTGCTTGGATAGCTTTAAATATCTCATCTTTACAGAAAATTACAAAGTTGTCTTGATGGTCGTGTGGGTAACGACGCTGGAGACAAAACTGTCAACCTGTAGGCAATGAGTTCGATACGTGCCGGGATTATTTTCGTTTTTTTATTGAATTCTGGGAAAAGTTAGGTTTATAAATCCTAATTTTCACTTATAAAATTGCCGCCAGTAAGATGGAACAGTGGTGCGAGAGGTGGAAGGGGCGTTGGGGCGCGTACAGGTGGTCTAGGCTGCCTGGTTCGCGCCCCCCTTCCTCTTTCACTTCTTTCATCGCCGGACCATTGACCCTGGCGGGTTTTTACCTCGCCTCATCATTTTTCCTCCTACTCCAGTCCCCCTCCTACTCCTAACCCTCCTAAATACTCCTAATTCTCAAAGACGAAATTAATTAAATAAATAATAATTAATTAATTAAAAAAAAAACAAAATAAACATACATTTCGTACGAAATACCTGCGGCTGAAGAAATACAGCTAGCTTTACTGATTGAGTGTTTACGAATCGATGTATGTAATTGATACATGTAAAGCCATTCCAGAATCGACCCTCTCTGATTGAAGTCGCGTAATTGAAGCCGAGGAAGGATTAAGAATTAAGGCTGCAACAAGGTAGGTAAAGAATAGAATCTTTTTTCTTTTTATACCCATTGTCTTTTACCGTCGCCTTTTAATGCGTTTTACACGAACAAATTGACACAAGAGTCTTAATTTTTGGTTTAATGTGAACACCCGGCCATATATACGTATGTATATTGACATTCATTGGCAACATTACAATTTTGCAAATGTAATAAATACTTTTGGAAAGAAAACTTTGCTCCAACGAACCGAAGGAGCAATGAAATGTCATTTATCGCCCATTACATCTCGTACAGACAAGTGGGGGTAAAAACATAGAACGAATGAATATGAGGATGTAATGGCTACTACTGAACATCACTTCCGAGTAGTATCATTTAAATGTGTCTGGCATCAAGTTTATCATTCTATTATCTTTGTTAAGTAAACTGTGCATCTACTGTTTCATAAATCCACCACAGGTGACAAATGTCCATAAAAATCTATCTCTGTCCCCAATGGGTCTATTGCCTCACCAAAGTGTCCTTTTTTTTTTTTTTGTAGCTTTTTCAATCAGTAATAACACATTGCCTACTTGGAACTTTCAATGTCTCTTCTTCTCTGACTATAACAACTTGTTTATTTTCTCTTCAATCGCTGCATTTGTCCAATGTTAAAAATCCTGTAGATGTTTTATATTGTGTTTGTGTAATCAATTGGTGGATATTCTGTTGTTGGAGTTACTGGGCTTTATGTTTGGTTGGGGATTCTAGAGTGATTAGTGTAATTCTGGTGTGTGGGCATTTGTGTATCACTCTGTTCTTGGTTTCCTTTCTCTTTTCTATTCCTTGTCCTTCATCTGGAGCCAGTCAGGGGCTACTGGCATCGACCACGTTCGCATGGTGCTCTTTTCATGCCCCAAAGAACAAAAATAAAAATAGGACTGCAGCTGGAAGTGCTCAGGTGTCACTGGGGCAGGCATTGATGATTCAGCGCTTAGGAACGCTTCTGTAGGAGAAAATGCAGACCTTATTAAATATGCAAGGACCCCGAAACTTATGTCCTCTTAAGGGGTTTTTGCTTAATAAAAAAAAAAAAAAATCTCTGTAAATGTAGTAGTTAGAGAGGAGAATAATTTGGTTAGGGGATATATTGGCAGCACTATTGAATTTAAAAGGAGATATCGGGTCCACATGAGCTCATTTTCGAATGCCAAATACACCAATTCTACTACATTGGCATATTATATTCATGATTTGAAGAGGAGGAATATGAGCTATACTATTGAATGGTTAGGCCTATCCAAAGCCCCCCCCCTACACACTTTAATGCTAATGTAGATTATGCTTAAGGGAATTGTACTTGATTGGCCAAACACCTTAATATATTTTCTTATGTGCTCCCTTTCTGTAATAGGTTTTTCTCAACATTCTTGAGTAGTTATAAAATTAAAATCAGATGCCCACCTGAGCTGTGATCTTGAATTGAATCTGTAGCAAATTTTCTTTTATCTAAATTTAATTATTGACCTTTGAAATGCATATATTTTTCTTTGTTCGACTCGTGTTAGCTTTTATTCGTGCATACCATTGGCTTTTACCATTTGGGGCCCTGTTGTTTTGACCTATTGGAATGTTTATTCATTATACCTTTCAGTTTAGTCAACCATTTCATCAATTGCAGCAGCTTCATAACTAATTCAGTTCTCTGATAGCTTAGTTTTATATCTGATATGCTTTTATAATTACTGTTGTACTGAATAATTATTGTTAGATCTAGATTAGCAACAGTCAGTGCTACTATCACCAAGTGAAAATCTAGGTTACTTTAGGTGAGCCTAATAACTGATGGTCTTGTTGTTTGTCACTCTTGGTGAGTCCTTGACAGTATACAACTAAGCTATTACTGTACATATATATATCTATTCAGTTATTATGTCACAGGCCTCTGTGAAGTGCAACACCTAACCAACAGTGGGGCTCATTGCTGGTTCCACTCCAGTACCCGGTGTGGGGCATAGGCTAATGTACGGAATACAAGCCAAATGATTGAAGTAATAATAATACAGTAAGGTTTTCTTGAAGCATTCACAGGTGTGGTTACGTGATAGAGAAGTTTACTTGCCAACCATTCGGTCCCACTGCAGATATATGTGCGTCTGTGTTGGTGTTTACATCCTCATGAAAGACACAAAATAAGTACCAGGCTATTCTGGTCAGAAAGCTTAGCAAGAGCCTATGTATACATTTTAATTAAAATATATTTCGTTTTTGCTAGATTAGAATTGTTTCATTAAATTACCAAATTTCTCCTCAAACGTTAAACCCACCCCAACATAGAATATTCTCTTCCATTCCATAAGTCGGTATAGTGTACATTTAAAGACTGGATTATGTTTTTTCAATCAGGTTTCAAAGTTGTTGCAGTGTTTCTGTCATGTGCTGTGAAAAAGGGGTAAGTGATACGAGGGATCTCGGATTATACAACACTGCTTCAGACAAACCTATCCAACCCATGAGCCTGTGGAAGAAGAGGTGATGAGGAAGACATGGAAAGGTAGGCAAACTCTTATATACACACAAGCACATACATTACTCAATTCATAATATATACACATACATACATCACTAGATTCATAATATATACACATACATCACTAGATTCATAATATATACACATACATTACTAGATTCATAATATATACACACACTACTTGATTCATAATATATACACATACATTACTAGATTCATAATATATACACACATTACTCAATTCATAATATATACACATACATTACTCGATTCATAATATATACACACACACCTTACTAGATTCATAATATATACACACACACACATTACTCGATTCATAATATATACACACATTACTCGATTCATAATATATACACACATTACTAGATTCATAATATATACACACACACATTACTAGATTCATAATATATACACATACATACATTACTCGATTCATAATATATACACACACATTACTCGATTCATAATATATACACACATTACTCGATTCATAATATATACACACATTACTAGATTCATAATATATACACACACACATTACTAGATTCATAATATATACACATACATACATTACTCGATTCATAATATATACCACATACATACATCACTAGATTCATAATATATACACATACATATATTACCCCATTCATAATATATGCACACATTACTCAATTCATAATATATACCACACATACATCACTAGATTCATAATATATACACATACATACATTACTCGATTCATAATATATACACACACAAGCACATACATTACTCGATTCACATACCTGATATGCTTTTATAATTACTGTTGTACTGAATAATTATTGATAGATCTAGATTAGCAACAGCCAGTGCTACTATCACCAACTGAAAATCTAGGTTACTTTAGGTGAGCCTAATAACTGATGGTTTTGGGGTGTTGTTGTTTGTCACTCTTGGTGAGCCCTTGACAGTATACAACTAAGCTATTACTGTACACATATATATTTATTCAGTTATTATGTCACATGCTAAAAGAAACAGGCCTCTGTGAAGTGCAACACCTAACCAACAGTGGGGCCCATTGCTGGTTCCACTCCAGTACCCGGTGTTGTACGATGTGGGGTATAGGCTAATGTACGGAATACAAGTCAAATGATTGAAGTAATAATAATACAGTAAGGTTTTCTTGAAGCATTCACAGGTGTGGTTTATGTGATAGAGAAGTTTGCTTCCCAACCATTCAGCCCCCCCTGTGCTGGTGCCACGT
>NW_028315621.1:0-7000 GCF_046866305.1 Octopus bimaculoides | reverse complement strand
TAAAATACAGGGTAGCAAAGAAAATTTTAGAAATTTTATTTTACCACCAGTGGTCTAGCGAGGGTAAAAAAAACCTTTTGTGAGATATATAATTTTTATCTTACTAAAATTGACTTGAAACCATGGTACAGAATATAGATCGGTAAATGTTTTTATTTTTCATTCCCTTTCGAAATTATCCCTACTTTTTGTGGTATGTAGTCTTGCTGCTATTTCTAGCGGGTTAGATGTCCTATTACAGGCATCTCTGTATTTTAAATGAATAATACATAGTCTATTGACTGTTTTTTTACCCTCGCTAGACCACTGGTGGTAAAATAAAATTTCTAAAATTTTCTTTGCTACCCTGTATTTTATTAATAATGATAAAAAATTTTTTTGGCTAATTTCTGATTTAAAATCGGCATTTGTGTATTTACTGCCGAATTAGGTAAACCGCAAATACGCGGTAAATTTGGAAAATTAGATATTCGAATATGAACCATGCTCTCTATTTGACTCGTATCTCGAATGTTGTCTGGTCATTCTGCTGATGATAGTCCGACCTTTTGTGAGATATATAATTTTTATCTTACTAAAATTGACTTGAAACCATGGTACAGAATATAGATCGGTAAATGTTTTTATTTTTCATTCCCTTTCGAAATTATCCCTACTTTTTGTGGTATGTAGTCTTGCTGCTATTTCTAGCGGGTTAGATGTCCTATTACAGGCATCTCTGTATTTTAAATGAATATATATATATATATATATATAATTAGAAATATAATATTTCTAAATCTCTCAGAGAGATTTAAGCAGTAGTGGAGCGACAAAGTTGTAGTATATTGTCAACTTAATGTGACAATCCCAATAAGGGAACACACTACTGCCGTTTAGCAGTTGTGTGTTCCCTTATTGGGATTGTCACATTAAGTTGACAATATACTACAACTTTGTCGCTCCACTACTGCTTAAATCTCTCTGAGAGATTTAGAAATATTATATTTCTAATTTTGCTGATCAGTGAATGAACTTCACTATGATTTACATAAGTTTGCGAAGGTGAAACAGGCTTCTCTATCCAGCCGGCAAGCTACTTCCGGCTCGTCGTATTGATTTGAATTGCTTCTGCCTAGTTTAGTGAGTTGTTTCTGTCCTTTTTTTGTTGCTGTTTGGTGTGAATTTTGTCAAGTTTCAACTGTTGTTCCTGTGGAATTGCGCCCTGCGGGGCAAAAATTTTCTTTTTTGCTGCTCTCTTTTAGAGAGATAGCAAACTACCATCGTGTAAAACGAAAACTTTTTCAATATGGATAACGAAATGACCTTTCTACTGTGTGATGAGGACTTTCCTCTTTTACAAGAAGAAATTTGTTTCAATAATACACAAGTATTTCAAGTAGACCCAGAAGTAACCAAGGAAGAGAAAAAGGCCAGCAGTTTTTCTTCCGCCGTAGGCGGACAATTTGAAGCAATGGAGGTGATACCCGAACAGTGGTACAAGTACAGAAACCTAATAAGGAAAACAGACGACATAACAAGGTTAATACCGCCAAAGGAAACTATCCAAGAGTTGGCGGTAAGAACCGTTATCTACAAAGTGTACAATTGCAAAGAAAGGCGCATCATGATGATGAAAACGGATGCAATTGAAAAGTGTCTTGCCCCTGTGTGGGAAAAAATAAAATATGTCGGTAGAGGGCCTCGAAATGCTACAGTAGAGGCCCAATTCGAATCCGCAGAAATTGCGAAAGTAGTATCAACACAAACGTTGAAAACCGAAGAGGTAATGCTCTTACCCACATACCTGGGTCGGAGAACTGCAAAAATCACAATAGAAGACATTCCACCCGGGTATGACGTAAACTGGTTGGTAGAAGCTTTAATTTACGACGTGGAGGATCAAGTGGAAGTACTCACAATGAGAAGGAGGAACGCACTCAATTGGAAGGGGCAGGCGCTAGAGCTTATAGTTCTAGCGTCAAACGATACAGTCGAGACCAGACCAGACAGGATATTTATAGGGGAAGGTCTCAGTGCAAGAGTGTCGGTGGAGGGACGGAGGCCCAGATGTTTTAAATGTGGAGAAAAGGGCCACGTGCGCTCCGAATGTGTAAAAATAAAAAAACCGAACCAAAAAAAAGAAGTCCCTCCCCAAAGGGAGAAAGAAATACCGGAGAAAACTGAACTTAAAAAAGATGACAAACAAGGAAAAACGAAAACACCGGAAGTCGTAATAGAAAAAGGAAAAAGTAAGGAAGAAGCGGAGTTTGAAGTTGCCAAAAACAAAAGGAAAAAACCCATTGGCCCAGACTCCCCTCCCCCTACAAGAAAAAAAGAAAAAACGCAAAACATACAAGAAAAAATACCCTCGTTCACTCCCAAATTGAAACCCGCTCCTAAACCCCCGCAAGAAAGAATTGTTTCGTACACCATCAAAAACGAAGTATTACACGAACTAATAACAAAAAAAAAACTATACGATAATGGGACCGATTGAAGGTAAACCGCCGCACATACGGTTGGCGAGGATAAGTGCCGAACACTACGAACAATTCAAACGGAGATATGCTGACGATATTTTTGATGTGAGTCAGCATGTCGTGAAAGAAAAAATTATTTTAAAACCAACGGCTACACCAGTCATAGAAGATACCGGAGGAGGGGACGATGCAAGTCGTGAAACCCCTCCTGCAAAGGTAATGTAAACACTTTTTTTTCATGGAAGTTAAGATAGGGTGTATAAATGTTCGTGGCCTGGGGTCCAAATGGAAGCAGACATGCCTCCTAAACGACCTCAGGTCGCGAAAGATAGATATATGTGTTGTGACTGAGTCCAAGCTGAACGGCCCACAGGCGTTCTCACCTCTTCTTAATGATTACGAGAAAGTTATTTCTCCGAGTCAAGGAGGGAGTGGGGGCGTTGTGGTACTGTTCAAAAAAAGCTTGGATGTACAGGTAAGTGCAGTCTTTCTAGACCCAGAAGGTAGGCTGGTCGTTCTGGATGTGACACACGCGAATAAGCAGTCTTTCAGGTTGGTAGCACTATATGCTCCGCAAGAAAATAGACAAACGGTTTTTTTTCGAGATTTGGAAAATTTCCTAGCGACGTCGAAAACTTTAGTTTTAACAGGAGACTTCAACGCTATTCTCAACGCGCAAGTGGATAGTGGTGGCTCAATCAATAGAAGGGAAAGCCCTGGCCTAAAAAGGCTACTAGCAAGCTATAAACTAGTAGACCGTTATAGACTGGATGAACCGTTCGTTCCACTGTGGACGTGGTCTAATAACGACGGTTCACAGAGGTCTTACTTAGATAGGGTGATTATAAAAGACAGTGATAGGGATATAGTTAGTTGTCCACAATTTCACTGTACTTCCTACACGGATCACAAATTTGTGACATGTAAGATGCAGTTAGCTAAGTGTCATAGACAGGGACCCGGGTACTGGAAGATGAACAAGTCTATTTTGACTAGTAAAGTCTTCCGTGCTCGGGTGAAGGAATTAGTGCAGAGGGCATTATGCGGAGCCATCGTTAATAACAGATGGTGGTGCGCCCTCAAAAGAGCCATACGTTTAGAGTCTCTTAGATTTAGTAAAGAGCTAAGTTTAGAGAGAGCAAGAGTAGAAGGGAATCTAACTAAGGAATTAGAGGAGGCCATAGTATCAGGCTCTGCATCCAGAGTGTTGGCGGCGAGGTCGGTATTATTCCGTCACCTCCAAGCCAAACACGAAGGTAGTAGAGTCAGGGCTAAGTTACGCGCGGTAGGCAGAGAAGGTATTAATGTTGCCGGATGGGCCCGTCATGTGGAGAGTCGGAGAGGCAGAAATGCTTCTGTGCAGTCTTTAATTGACGAACAGGGGCGCCGGATCGAAGGACAGGAGGAGATGCAGAAGGCCTTTCATCAGCATTTCGCACGGTTGTTTGGGACGAACGAGACGTTGGACCATGGGGAGCCCTTAAGGGATGTCCTGGCTGACGGACCGCGACTCTCAGCAAGTGAGGTGGAGCGTTGTGAAGGGCCGATCACAGCTGCGGAGGTCAAAGAGGTACTGGCAGAGAGCGCGCGGGACAGGTCGCCGGGACTGGATGGTCTGCCCTACGAGTTTTATAGTGCAATGCCGGACTTGTTCGGACACTTGCTGGCTGGCGTGTACACGAACTGGCAACAGAATGGGAGAATTCCCTGCTCTGTGAGTCGGGGAGTGGTAACGCTGGTCAGAAAAGACCCGAGCAAGGGGGACCATATCAGTAATTTCAGGCCCATAACTCTACTGAATGTAGAGTTAAAGATTTTGGCCAAGGTGCTAGCAAAAAGGTTGACGGCTGTCGCGGATAAGCTTGTCGGGAGGGCGCAAACATGTGCCATTCCTGGCAGGTCGATCCAGGACAATCTTCATCTCTTACGCTACACCTTAGACAGGGTGGGGAAAGTTTCCGGTAAAGGTGGGGCATTGGTCCATTTAGACCAAAGTAAGGCCTTCGATAGGGTTGATCATCGGTACCTGGCGGCAGTCCTTGAGGCGGCTGGGCTAGGCCCGGATTTCCGCGGTTGGATCAAGGCCATTTATGGTGGCATCAAATCCACGGTTCAGGTGAACGGTTACCTGTCGGAGCCGTTTGAGATCAGGCGTTCAGTCCGTCAAGGGTGCCCCCTGTCTCCGCTTCTGTATGTTCTGTCTCTCGAGCCATTGCTGCGGAGGTTGGAGAAGTTGGGAAGCACCACTAATGAAATCGGATGTGGTAAAGGTGTTTCGGCGTATGCGGATGACGTCACCATCACCGTATCCAAGATGACTCAGCTACCTCGCGTAGCAGAGGCAATCAGAAGATACGAGACGGTGGCAGGGGCAAAAGTTAACATGGACAAGTCTGTAGGTTTGCGGCTCGGCACCTGGAGCAGCAAGCCGATAACGTCCAGTGTTGTTGGACACTGGACGGATGGCCCTGTTAAGTTGCTCGGAGTTTGGTTTGGTCCGGACTCCCAGACGGAGAAAAATTGGAGCGAGGTGACGAACAGGGTAGAAGCGCTATCCCGGACTTGGTCTGGAAGGGCGCTGTCCCTGAAAGGAAGGGCGGAGGTGGTGCAGACGTTTATTGCGTCAGTTATCACCTACCGCCTCACCGTCGTGCCCTGCCCTGATTTGTGGCTAAACAAGCTGGTTCGGATTCTCTTCCGCTTTTTGTGGAGGGGAAAGCCGCTTGTGAGGCGCTCCGTGTGCTGTCAGGAACCGTTAAAGGGTGGCCTAGGGATGCCGTGGTTGTTGATGTGCAAATATGCACTGAGACTAAGGCATCTCTGGTCTTACCTGGATGGTGGTCAGGTGTGGAATTTGCTCGCCGAGGAATTCTTTCCACGACCAGCCTCTCTAGAGGGATTTAAACCCGGTTTAATTAAAAGACAGAAATCGACTGAATGGCAAAAGGAATACCGGCAGGCACTTGAGCTAATCCACAAGGCGGGTAAGGCCGGCAGCGGGAATACCACCTCTGCGTTTTACAAAGGGTTGGTAGAGTTTAAAAGTGACGACGTGCTAGGAGAGACACTGGGGCTCGATGAGAACCAGCTATCCAACCTGTTTCGGAACACTTTCAGGGCGGGGTATTTGGATAATTACCAAAGATCCCTGAATTGGCAGTGTTTCAGGAATGCTTTACCTGTCCACGAGAAATTGTCCAGGCACGGGATTTCAGTGCCACCCGAATGTCCAAGATGCGGGCAGGAGAAGGAAACCATCCTGCACGCTCTTGTTCAGTGCACCCATCTTTCGGAGATGACAATTTACGTCGAACACGTGCTGTCGCACCTAGGAAGAGTACAGCTATCGGCTGAGTCTGTGATTAAGAATGCACCGCCCGCCGGACTACCTAAGGAAGGTGAGGCTTGTTTTCTATGTACAGTCGCAGTTATGAAAGAGTGTGCATGGAGAACTCGAATGCAAGGTATGAAGACAAGAACCTTCATCTCCGGCCCTGGAATGCTATACTATTTCAGGTACCACCTGAAAAGCAAGATAGGGCTGGAGAGAAGACACCTGTCTAGAAGAGTATATGAGGAAAGATGGAAGGAAGTAGGAAGGAAGTTGCGAGTGAGCGGCCCTACTTAAAACTTTCCTGGAAAAAAATACAAAGGTGTAGACTGGTGTACCCTGGAATTAGGTGTAAACCATTGAAAATATTCAAAGTTTTGTAGAAAAATTTTTAAATATATATAATTTTAAACGTATATTTTTTTTAAAAAAAGCTAAAAAGACTCACTAAATGACAATTCTTAAATGTTTGTAGTGTCCTGTATTGTCCCATCTATGTATGATATTTTATTATCGTAATAAAGAGAATTGGCAAGCTACTTCAGGCTGATGACGAGCAAAGACTCAGAAACATGTCCCTGAATGCTGGCTAGGCTGGGTGGGGGAGCTTGTCTCCCCTTCACAAACTTAAGGACACAGTAATTGTGTCAAGGCCGACAGGAAGCGGTCCAGCTTCCTATGGCTAAACACCAGTAGTGTATTCCCTTATTGGGATTGTCACATTAGGTTGACAATATACTACAACTTTGTCGCTCCACTACTGCTTAAATCTCTCTGAGAGATTTAGAAATATTATATTTCTAATTATATATATATATATCAGCAATGTAACTACACATGTGCTGTTGGTGATTTCTTTTTCTTCTTTGGACTTTTTCCTTTCTCCTTTCTGATGAAGAGCTATGCTTAAAATGTCAAAACCTCTCTCTTTTCACTGAGCATCAAACTAATACATTCCTTGTGCACATCCTCTTGTCTGTTATAATTAATTTTATTGTTTATCATTTGATTTGACTACACACATATCTATTTCTATAAAAGAGAGTTTGTATGTGAGTGTGTGTGAGTGTGTGTGTGTGTGTGTGTGTGTGTGTGTGTGTGTGTGTGTGTGTGTGTGTGTGTGCATATGTTCCTTATGCATTCCAAAATTGAGTTACCGATTTTGATGTATGGGGTATCAAAAGATTCAGTACTATTTCCACTACTA
>NW_028315620.1:0-7000 GCF_046866305.1 Octopus bimaculoides | reverse complement strand
TTTTGTTGCTACTTCCAGGATTCAATATTTCTTATTCTTTTTGTTGCTACTTCAAGGATTCAATATTTCTTATTCTTTTTGTTGCTACTTCCAGGATTCAATATTTGTTATTCTTTTTGTTGCTACTTCCAGGATTCAATATTTCTTTTTCTTTTTGTTGCTACTTCCAGGATTCAATGTTTCTAATTCTTTGTGTTGCTACTTCCAGTATTGAATATTTATTATTCTTTTTGTTGCTACTTCCAGGATTCAAAATTACTTGTTCTTTTCGTTGCTACTTCCAAGATTCAATATTTGTTATTCATTTTCTTGCTTCTTCCAGGATTCGATATTTCTTATTGTTTTTGTTGCTACTGCCAGAATTCAATATTTCTTGATCTTTTTGTTGCTACTTCCAGTATTCAATATTTCTAATTATTTTTGTTGCTACTTCCAGGATTCAATATTTATTATTGTTTTTGTTGCTACTTCCAGGATTCAATATTTCTTGATCTTTTTGTTGCTATTTCCAGTATTCAATATTTCTAATTCTTTTTGTTGCTTCTTCCAGGACTCAATATTTATTATTCTTTTTGTTGCTACTTCCAGGATTCAATATTTATTACTCTTTTTGTTGCTTCTTCCAGGATTCAATATTTATTATCCTTTTTGTTGCTGTTTCCAGGATTCAATATTTCTTATTCTTTTGGTTGCTATTTCCAGGATTCAATATTTCTTATTCTTTTTGTTGCTACTTCAATGATTCAATATTTCTTATTCTATTTGTTGCTACTTCCAGGATTCAATATTTGTTATTCTTTTTGTTGCTACTTCCAGGATTCAATATTTATTATTCTTTTTGTTGCTGTTTCCAGGATTCAATATTTCTTACACTTTTTGTTGCTCTTTCCAGGCTCAATATTTCTTATTCTTTTTGTTGCTACTTCCAGTATTCAATATTTCTTGTTCTTTTTGTTGCTACTTCCAGGATTCAATGTTTCTAATTCTTTGTGTTGCTACTTCCAGGATTCAATATTTCTTGATCTTTTTGTTGCTACTTCCAGTATTCAATATATCTAATTATTTTTGTTGCTACTTCCAGGATTCAATATTTATTATTGTTTGTGTTGCTACTTCCAGGATTCAATATTTCTTATTCTTTTTGTTGCCGTTTCGAGGATTTAATATTTCTTATTTTTTTGTTGCTACTTCCAGGATTCAATATCACTTGTTCTTTTCGTTGCTACTTCCAAGATTCAATATTTCTTATTCTTTTTCTTGCTTCTTCCAGGATTCAATATTTCTTATTGTTTTTGTTGTTACTTCCAGGATTCGATATTTCATATTCTTTTTGTTGCTACTTCCAGGATTCAATATTTCTTGATCTTTTTGTTGCTACTTCCAGTATTCAATATTTCTAATTCTTTTTGTTGCTTCTTCCAGGACTCAATATTTATTATTCTTTTTGTTGTTACTTCCAGGATTCAATATTATTACAGTTTTTGTTGCTACTTCCAGGATTCAATATTTCTTATTGTTTTTGTTGTTACTTCCAGGATTCAATATTTATTATTGTTTTTGTTGCTACTTCCAGGATTCAATATTTCTTATTCTTTTTGTTGCTACTTCCAGGATTCAATATTTATTATTCTTTTTGTTGCTACTTCCAGGATTCAATATTTCTTACACTTTTTGTTGCTCTTTCAATGTTCAATATATCTTATTCTTTTTGTTGCTACTTCCAGGATTCAATATTTCTTATTCTTTTTGTTGCTACTTCAAGGATTCAATATTTCTTATTCTTTTTGTTGCTACTTCCAGGATTCAATATTTGTTATTCTTTTTGTTGCTACTTCCAGGATTCAATATTTCTTTTTCTTTTTGTTGCTACTTCCAGGATTCAATGTTTCTAATTCTTTGTGTTGCTACTTCCAGTATTGAATATTTATTATTCGTTTTGTTGCTACTTCCAGGATTCAAAATTACTTGTTCTTTTCGTTGCTACTTCCAAGATTCAATATTTGTTATTCATTTTCTTGCTTCTTCCAGGATTCGATATTTCTTATTGTTTTTGTTGCTACTGCCAGAATTCAATATTTCTTGATCTTTTTGTTGCTATTTCCAGTATTCAATATTTCTAATTCTTTTTGTTGCTTCTTCCAGGACTCAATATTTATTATTCTTTTTGTTGCTACTTCCAGGATTCAATATTTATTACTCTTTTTGTTGCTTCTTCCAGGATTCAATATTTATTATCCTTTTTGTTGCTGTTTCCAGGATTCAATATTTCTTATTCTTTTGGTTGCTATTTCCAGGATTCAATATTTCTTATTCTTTTTGTTGCTACTTCAATGATTCAATATTTCTTATTCTATTTGTTGCTACTTCCAGGATTCAATATTTGTTATTCTTTTTGTTGCTACTTCCAGGATTCAATATTTATTATTCTTTTTGTTGCTGTTTCCAGGATTCAATATTTCTTACACTTTTTGTTGCTCTTTCCAGGTTCAATATTTCTTATTCTTTTTGTTGCTACTTCCAGTATTCAATATTTCTTGTTCTTTTTGTTGCTACTTCCAGGATTCAATGTTTCTAATTCTTTGTGTTGCTACTTCCAGGATTCAATATTTCTTGATCTTTTTGTTGCTACTTCCAGTATTCAATATATCTAATTATTTTTGTTGCTACTTCCAGGATTCAATATTTATTATTGTTTGTGTTGCTACTTCCAGGATTCAATATTTCTTATTCTTTTTGTTGCCGTTTCGAGGATTTAATATTTCTTATTTTTTTGTTGCTACTTCCAGGATTCAATATCACTTGTTCTTTTCGTTGCTACTTCCAAGATTCAATATTTCTTATTCTTTTTCTTGCTTCTTCCAGGATTCAATATTTCTTATTGTTTTTGTTGCTACTTCCAGGATTCAATATTTCTTGATCTTTTTGTTGCTATTTCCAGTATTCAATATTTCTAATTCTTTTTGTTGCTTCTTCCAGGACTCAATATTTATTATTCTTTTTGTTGCTACTTCCAGGATTCAATATTTATTACTCTTTTTGTTGCTTCTTCCAGGATTCAATATTTATTATCCTTTTTGTTGCTGTTTCCAGGATTCAATATTTCTTATTCTTTTGGTTGCTATTTCCAGGATTCAATATTTCTTATTCTTTTTGTTGCTACTTCAATGATTCAATATTTCTTATTCTATTTGTTGCTACTTCCAGGATTCAATATTTGTTATTCTTTTTGTTGCTACTTCCAGGATTCAATATTTATTATTCTTTTTGTTGCTGTTTCCAGGATTCAATATTTCTTACACTTTTTGTTGCTCTTTCCAGGTTCAATATTTCTTATTCTTTTTGTTGCTACTTCCAGTATTCAATATTTCTTGTTCTTTTTGTTGCTACTTCCAGGATTCAATGTTTCTAATTCTTTGTGTTGCTACTTCCAGGATTCAATATTTCTTGATCTTTTTGTTGCTACTTCCAGTATTCAATATATCTAATTATTTTTGTTGCTACTTCCAGGATTCAATATTTATTATTGTTTGTGTTGCTACTTCCAGGATTCAATATTTCTTATTCTTTTTGTTGCCGTTTCGAGGATTTAATATTTCTTATTTTTTTGTTGCTACTTCCAGGATTCAATATCACTTGTTCTTTTCGTTGCTACTTCCAAGATTCAATATTTCTTATTCTTTTTCTTGCTTCTTCCAGGATTCAATATTTCTTATTGTTTTTGTTGTTACTTCCAGGATTCGATATTTCATATTCTTTTTGTTGCTACTTCCAGGATTCAATATTTCTTGATCTTTTTGTTGCTACTTCCAGTATTCAATATTTCTAATTCTTTTTGTTGCTTCTTCCAGGACTCAATATTTATTATTCTTTTTGTTGTTACTTCCAGGATTCAATATTATTACAGTTTTTGTTGCTACTTCCAGGATTCAATATTTCTTATTGTTTTTGTTGTTACTTCCAGGATTCAATATTTATTATTGTTTTTGTTGCTACTTCCAGGATTCAATATTTCTTATTCTTTTTGTTGCTACTTCCAGGATTCAATATTTATTATTCTTTTTGTTGCTACTTCCAGGATTCAATATTTCTTACACTTTTTGTTGCTCTTTCAATGTTCAATATATCTTATTCTTTTTGTTGCTACTTCCAGGATTCAATATTTCTTATTCTTTTTGTTGCTACTTCAAGGATTCAATATTTCTTATTCTTTTTGTTGCTACTTCCAGGATTCAATATTTGTTATTCTTTTTGTTGCTACTTCCAGGATTCAATATTTCTTTTTCTTTTTGTTGCTACTTCCAGGATTCAATGTTTCTAATTCTTTGTGTTGCTACTTCCAGTATTGAATATTTATTATTCGTTTTGTTGCTACTTCCAGGATTCAAAATTACTTGTTCTTTTCGTTGCTACTTCCAAGATTCAATATTTGTTATTCATTTTCTTGCTTCTTCCAGGATTCGATATTTCTTATTGTTTTTGTTGCTACTGCCAGAATTCAATATTTCTTGATCTTTTTGTTGCTATTTCCAGTATTCAATATTTCTAATTCTTTTTGTTGCTTCTTCCAGGACTCAATATTTATTATTCTTTTTGTTGCTACTTCCAGGATTCAATATTTATTACTCTTTTTGTTGCTTCTTCCAGGATTCAATATTTATTATCCTTTTTGTTGCTGTTTCCAGGATTCAATATTTCTTATTCTTTTGGTTGCTATTTCCAGGATTCAATATTTCTTATTCTTTTTGTTGCTACTTCAATGATTCAATATTTCTTATTCTATTTGTTGCTACTTCCAGGATTCAATATTTGTTATTCTTTTTGTTGCTACTTCCAGGATTCAATATTTATTATTCTTTTTGTTGCTGTTTCCAGGATTCAATATTTCTTACACTTTTTGTTGCTCTTTCCAGGTTCAATATTTCTTATTCTTTTTGTTGCTACTTCCAGTATTCAATAATTCTTGTTCTTTTTGTTGCTACTTCCAGGATTCAATGTTTCTAATTCTTTGTGTTACTACTTCCAGGATTCAATATTTCTTGATCTTTTTGTTGCTACTTCCAGTATTCAATATATCTAATTATTTTTGTTGCTACTTCCAGGATTCAATATTTATTATTGTTTGTGTTGCTACTTCCAGGATTCAATATTTCTTATTCTTTTTGTTGCCGTTTCGAGGATTTAATATTTCTTATTTTTTTGTTGCTACTTCCAGGATTCAATATCACTTGTTCTTTTCGTTGCTACTTCCAAGATTCAATATTTCTTATTCTTTTTCTTGCTTCTTCCAGGATTCAATATTTCTTATTGTTTTTGTTGTTACTTCCAGGATTCGATATTTCATATTCTTTTTGTTGCTACTTCCAGGATTCAATATTTCTTGATCTTTTTGTTGCTACTTCCAGTATTCAATATTTCTAATTCTTTTTGTTGCTTCTTCCAGGATTCAATATATATTATTCTTTTTGTTGTTACTTCCAGGATTTAATATTATTACAGTTTTTGTTGCTACTTCCAGGATTCAATATTTCTTATTGTTTTTGTTGTTACTTCCAGGATTCAATATTTATTATTGTTTTTGTTGCTACTTCCAGGATTCAATATTTCTTATTCTTTTTGTTGCTACTTCCAGGATTCAATATTTATTATTCTTTTTGTTGCTGCTTCCAGGATTCAATATTTCTTACACTTTTTGTTGCTCTTTCAATGTTCAATATATCTTATTCTTTTTGTTGCTACTTCCAGGATTCAATATTTCTTATTCTTTTTGTTGCTACTTCAAGGATTCAATATTTCTTATTCTATTTGTTGCTACTTCCAGGATTCAATATTTGTTATTCTTTTTGTTGCTACTTCCAGGATTCAATATTTCTTGTTCTTTTTGTTGCTACTTCCAGGATTCAATGTTTCTAATTCTTTGTGTTGCTACTTCCAGGATTGAATATTTATTATTCTTTTTGTTGCTACTTCCAGGATTCAATATTTATTATTGTTTTTGTTGCTACTTCCAGGATTCAATATTTATTATTCTTTTTGTTGCCGTTTCGAGGATTCAATATTTCTTATTTTGTTGTTGCTACTTCCAGGATTCAATATCTCTTGTTCTTTTCGTTGCTACTTCCAGGATTCAATATTTCTTATTGTTTTTGTTGTAACTTCCAGGATTCAATATTTCTTATTCTTTTCGTTGCTACTTCCAGGATTCAATATTTCTTATTCCTTTTGTTGCTACTTCCAGCATTCAATATTTCTTGATCTTGTTGTTGCTACTTCCAGTATTCAATATTTCTAATTCTTTTTGTTGCTTCTTCCAGGACTCAATATTTATTATTCTTTTTGTTGCTACTTCCAGGATTCAATATTTATTACTCTTTTTGTTGCTTCTTCCAGGATTCAATATTTATTATCCTTTTTGTGGCTACTTCCAGTATTCAATATTTCTAATTCTTTTTGTTGCTACTTCCAGGATTCAATATTTATTATACTTTTTGTTGCTAATTCCAGGATTCAATATTTTTTTTTCTTTTTGTTGCTTCTTCCAGGATTCAATATTACTTGTTCTTTTCGTTGCTACTTCCAACATTCAATATTTCTAATTCTTTTTCTTGATTCTTGCACGATTCAATAGTTCTTATTCTTTTTGTTGCTACTTCCAGGTTTCAATAATTATTATTCTTTTTGTTGCTGTTTCCAGGATTCAATATTTCTTATTCTTTTTGTTGCTACTTCCAGGATTCAATATTTCTAATTCTTTTTGTTGCTACTTCCAGGATTCAATATTTATTATTCTTTTTGTTGCTACTCTCAGGATTCAATATTTATTATTCTTTTTGTTGCTACTTCCAGGATTCAATATTTATTATACTTTTTGTTGCTGTTTCCAAGATTCAATATTTCTTATTCTTTTGGTTGCTATTTCCAGGATTCAATATTTCTTATTCTTTTTGATGCTACTTCAAGGATTCAATATTTCTTATACTATTTGTTGCTACTTCCAGGATTC
>NW_028315619.1:0-7000 GCF_046866305.1 Octopus bimaculoides | reverse complement strand
AATTTATTTTTCATTATTCGCCGTTCATGACAACATTTATAAGATTTTTTCATCATTAGTGTAGCTCGAACAATTTCTTTGAGGTAAGTTTCTACCATACTGGTGATCCCACTAATGCTACTAAAATTCTTATATACACTTCATAAAGTACATTTTTCGTCCCTAGAACACCTTTTGAAAATTTATATGCCTTATTGTAGAATCTTGACCCCATGTGTAAATATGCATATAGAATATGCATATATTTAGGTAGCGGTGAATATATGCATATTTCTGAAATCAGGAAGAGGACTTTTTGTACAAAATAACATACAGTCAGTGACTGAAACATATTTTGCAAATTAAAAGTAATCAAACCTGTATAATATTTGAGTTCTAATATATATACAATTTTCAAATTTTCATGTTTTGTGGCATTTTTATTTACATCCTGATACTCCCTTTAGAATTTTCTATCATGTACACTTTTCAACTATTCCAGTAATTAGAAAGTTTAAACATTCATACATATCACGTTTTGACGGTACGGTAACCTAGTAACAAATAATTCAGTTAAGTTTCCAATTCCTGAAGCATAAGTAGATGAAGCTTTTATATAAAATGGAAGATCATATTGGAAGGTGTGAATTCATATGACATGTAAGCATATCATGTCAATGTGACATGCAAAATGGGCACGCAGACACAATCAGTATAAATTTTCTCCGTTCTTCAAACACCTTTGTAAAGTCATTTTGACCGAAATGTCAGGATTAATTTCATAATTTTCTTGTAAAATGCAAATAGCTTTTGTAACTAGTATTTTCAAATTGCATTGCAATATATTTCTATATGTGCATACAAAAAATTCCTGTTTTTTTTTTCTATGTAAGGCAATACTTCGTAAGGCAATACTTGATGCGAAACACAATACTGATATATATATGTGTGTGTGTGCGAGTGTGCATGTGTGTGTGTGTGTGAGTGAGTGTGTGTGTGTGTGTGTGCGTGCGTGTGTGTACATGCATTTACATGTGCGTAAATATATAAAACTCTCTCAGTCTTTCTCTCTTTACCCCTTCTTCCTTCTCTCTTTCTCTCTTTCTCTATCTCTCTCTCTCTCTCTCTCTCTCTCTCTCACTCCGTCTTCCACTGATGTATTTATGTATAAATGTAAGTATGAATGCATGCAATAAAAATGCTAGATAGATTTCTAGGACAAGCAGTTTGGGGGCATGTTAAGATACTCAATGTTTTGCAGACATTTTTCTTTTCCTGACCGGCACGGAGTATGATTCCACATAACTAAAGCTGATGAAGAAGAATATCAGAATTTAAATCTTTAGGTGGAATGCAATATACTCCTAATATACATACAAATACCCATAACGCACATATACATGGATATATGCACACACACACATGCACGTGTGTATTCGTGTGTGTGTGTGTTCATATACATGTATGTGCATGTATATATATACATATATATATATATATATATACATATATATATATATACATATATATATATATATATATATATATATATATATATATATATATATATACATATATATATACATATACATATATATATACATATACATATATATATACATATATATATATACATATATATATATATATATACATATATATATATACATATATATATACATATATATATATATATACATATATATATATATATATATACATATATATATATATATATACATATATATATATATATATATATATATATATATATATACATATAATAATATTATTAGGGACAAAATCCAAAATTACAGGTAAAAAACTCAATTAAAATCAATTTATAAAAAATTAAATTGAGCCTTATAGATAAAGTATATATAAAATATATATAGTTTTAGGGAAAATAACCAATTTTCAAGAACTCATCGATGAAAATCCACTATCACATATAGAAAAATTAATAATTAAAAGCACAATAAATGAGTATAATATAAAGTAAAGTAAATATCATAAGATAAATATAATAAAAAGATTACACGTGTTTCATAACCAATTTTCAAATAGAAAAGAAATTTAAATCGATTAAAATCAATTGAAATTATCTAAAATAAGTTCTATTCAAAAATATAGCTACTCGTCAGATCGTAAGTAGAACAATAATTAGATATATATCTCAACCAACAATAAGTACCAAATGAATTAATATGATATACTTATTATATAAAGATAGAAAAATTATTTAAAAAATATCATAATATCAAAATAATAACCATTCAATAATCATCCCTTCATCCATAATAATAACATGTATATTATATACAAAAAACATCTTACCTAAATTATCATTGTTTTAAATTATCATTGTTTTAAATACAAGTTGAACGAAGTTTAAGTTTAAAATAATAATGAAGATAAAATTAGTACATATTTAACCGGTGTAATAGTTAAAGCTATACTATTTAAAGCTAAAGACGTTTATTTAATTATGATTAAAGATCAATTGAATAATAGAAAAATACAAGATTATTTATTTCTACAAACGTAATAATAAAAAATATGAATGAAAAAATTATGAATGGAAAAAATTATGAATGAAAAAATTAGGAAAGAAAAAATTATTAAGAATAAAAGGTTAAACTTTATATATATATACAAAGTTTTGATTTAAAAAAACTTTAACGATATTATAAACTATAAAGATTAATAATTAATCAAATAATATTAATCAAAAATAATCGAAAATATATCAACACTATTCCAATCGAAGTTCTAATATTATGTTGAAATGAAACTATAACTCCTAAATAATATAGTGTTAAATAAGTTATCTATTAAAATAATCTATAAAGAACCAAATGAATAGTATAAAAACAAGAATACATATTATTTTCAAATAGTGGAAAATCTTTAGCAAAGTGAAAACAGTACTTATCCAAATTTTTCCGTAATTCAAACTGAAAAACTAAGACGTTATCTAATAGCTATAGCGTTTTAAGCAAGAGTTCGCGCGAAAATACTACGTTAAAAAAGAACGTTAAAATAGAGAATAGAATACGAAAGCATGAATGAAATAATAATACTTAAATAAATGAATGAAAAATTTAAAATTTATATAACTAACAACATAAAAAGAACAAAAAACTATAGTTATCTTATAAAACATATTAATAAATATTAAATTCTAATATATAATAAATAAATAAAAATATTAATAGTCGTAAATTAAATAATATTATGAAATAAACTAAAATACTACTATTGATTTAGTCTTATCAAAATCGTCGTGTCATTGTAATATAAAACCTTAAACTTACTAAAAAAATTAACCTACCAATAAAAACAAAATATAGCTACTAGAATAATTAAATAGATACCCCAACACACATCCTAATACATACATACATATATACATACATACATACACATATACATATATATATATATATATATATATATATATATATATATATATATATATATACATATACACACATACACATATACATACATACATATATACATACATACATACACACACATATACATACATACACACATATATATATACACTTACATGCATATACAAATATACATACAAATATACAAAATAATATACGTATATACACACAACATACACACATATATACACATAAACACTAATAAAAGCATATACATAAATAAAAACATACATACACATATATACATAAATACACACATATATATAAATACATATAACACATATAGACCAAAACATACATACTACCATAAATATATATATATACATAAATATATATCTACACATACACACATGTACCTACCAAAATATACATATAAAAACAAATACACTCATACACACATATAAAAATAAAGCATAATATATAAATACACACTCATCCTCACATGCTCTCAAATATACATATTATATAGATACACATATACAGACATATATACATACACATAAAAATACACATATATATACAGAAAAAACATGCATATACATATACATATATACATATACATATATACATATATATACATATATATATACACACATACATAAATATATATATATATATACACCCATAAATATATACACCTACTAATTTATATAGACAAATTCCACACACTCACATATATACTTATACCCATATATATACATATATATACACATTTACATAATTACATACATAAATAGACATATACATATACACAAAAATACTCATAACTATAAATATAAAAAATATACAAAATATACACACAAATAAAAATTCACTCAAATAAATAAATATATAAATAAGGAAAATTCTAAAACAAAACTACACTCACGCACTCACTCACACGCACAATATATATATAAATATACATCTATACTCACAAGTATATATCTTTATACATACATGTAAATACAAATATACACTCAATATACACAAACATATATTTAAAAAAAAAAAAAAAAAAAAAAAAAAAACATATATATATACTTAAACCTATATAAATACATACGTAAACATATATACATACACCTAAAAATATACATACATACTAATGCATATAGACTAAAACACACACCCTCAATATATACATGTACATGCATATACACATACCCATATAAACAAAATAAATAAAAATTATTAGCTAAAGTTTTTATATAAATAAAGTAGTTTATGTCTACATTTTATTTTTCGTTCATCAAAAGAATTAAGTAAATTATTATCCTTATGAAATAATATCTCTTTAAATTCATTATTACATAAATTACAAAAGTTATTACCTATATGATAGGATTTAGCTTTACAAACTATCTCCCATTTTAAAATATATTTAATATTTTTAGCTTTAAGTTCCCAAATATATTTACTGAGGCCAGTAGAATTAATTAAATTTCTATTCTTAAATGAGTGCATATGTTGAGCTACTCTTAATTTAATTTTATTAGAAGTCGAACCTATATAAATCTTATTTAAATTATAACCATAATGTTTATTTTCATTCAATAATTTCACTATACATTTATACACTACATCTTTCAAATTACATTTATTATTAAAATTACATTTAGTTTTATCTAAACATGTACAATTAATTATATTCTGGTCAACATTATTACTATTAAAATTAATATTAGAATAATTATTAAATTTAAATTTGTAGTAATTATTTAACTTAAATTTATTAAAAGAAGAGATAATATTAGCAACATTATTAGTAGTGGAATAACCTACACCAAAATTATTTTTAGAAA
Source organism: Octopus bimaculoides (assembly GCF_046866305.1). Lineage (NCBI taxonomy): Eukaryota > Metazoa > Mollusca > Cephalopoda > Octopoda > Octopodidae > Octopus > Octopus bimaculoides. The sequence goes on along the minus strand of NW_028315619.1, from coordinate 1,776 downwards.
AAATATAATGATATTTTTTATTATCTTTAAGGAATAAATCAATAACTTTAAAAACTTCATTAATAATGTTAGTTTTAACTTGTACACCGTATGGAATAATTAACCAGAGTTTGTTCTTATTATAGATATTATTGAATTTATTATTCGTATTATTAAATTTATTATTATCATTAAAAAAATTAAAATATTTAAAATTGTTACCATTAAAATTAAGTTTATGTTTAGGTAATTTATTATAATACCAATTGTTCTTATTATTCTTATTATTACCTAAGAAGACATTATCATGAGTATAAAAGTTATGTTTATTAAAAAGGTCATTATTATTATAATTATTATTACTACTATTATAAAAATAATTCGGATTATTAAAAAATTTTTTTTTATTTTAGATAATTTCAATTGATTTTAATCGATTTAAATTTCTTTTCTATTTGAAAATTGGTTATGAAACACGTGTAATCTTTTTATTATATTTATCTTATGATATTTACTTTACTTTATATTATACTCATTTATTGTGCTTTTAATTATTAATTTTTCTATATGTGATAGTGGATTTTCATCGATGAGTTCTTGAAAATTGGTTATTTTCCCTAAAACTATATATATTTTATATATATATATATATATATATATATACATATATATGTATGTATGTATGTACACAGATACATACATACACGTACATATACATCAGTGTATGTATGAGAAATAATTTACAGACTGAAAACTCGGAAATGATTTATGAACATTTCCATTGAATTGGAATCTTTCCGGTTTTCCTTTTCGGATTTTTTGGCCTGTATAGAATAAAAAAAAACACATTTCTTTTACGATTCTTTCTATATCTCTTCCTCTGTTGACAACTTCACGTGCTTTAGTTTTTTCATTTTAAATTTTGGATTATTTGAAGCACGAATTCGTGCCCGGAAATATACATACATACATACATACATACATACATGTGTGTGTTTGTGTTTGTGAGTGTATGTGCATGTGTATATTCATACACACACACACACACACACACACACACACACACACACACACACACACATACATATGTATATATACACATACACGTATATATATATATATATATATATATATATATTCTTATTTATTTGAGTATATATAGCCTATTTTTAATTTTAATGCTCCTCTTTGTACATACATACATGAGCTAATAAGATATTGTTTTAAATCTGAATATGTTTACTTATCAAACCAGCTGTTAAATCATTTTACACACACACACACACACACACACACACACACACACACACAAATATGTTCGTTCTGTAAGAATCGCATTTCTGTAAATTATATTCACATATCATTTTTGTAGTTAATGACGAATATTGGAGCACTTTTGTGAATTATTTATAGACAGGAAAAGCGCAAATGATTTATCTACGCTTATACGTATATAATCAGTGAATATCTATATTTCTTTTTCCGCTGCTGTCATCAGAGAAATATATGAGCACACACATACACACACACACAAGCACAGATACAAATACATCTATACGCATATATATATATATATATATATATATATATATATATATATATATATATATATATGTATATATATATATATATATATATATATATATATATATATATATATATATATATATATATATATATATATATATATGTATGTATGCATGTATGTGCGTGTGTATGTGTGTATACCAAACTACGGGCAACACCCATCACTTATCTCCTCGATCAGCAGTTTCCTTTCAAATCGTACCCTTGAGA
>NW_028315618.1:0-5000 GCF_046866305.1 Octopus bimaculoides | reverse complement strand
TGGTTACATTGAGGCCCAAGTATTCTCCCAATTCTCCGGTCCGACCCCGGAACTATACGGTCGCTACATAGATGACTGTATAGGAGCCACCTCCCTCTCCCACGAACAGCTCTGCCTTTTCATCTCCTTCCTCTCTAACTTCCACCCCACTCTTGACTTTACTTCCACCATCTCTGACACCTCTGTCAACTTCCTCGACATCTCTTTCCATCAACCCCCCCTCCAACTCTCTCACTACCTCCGCCTTCTTCAAACCCACTGACTCCCACCTCTACCTCAACTTCTCCTCCTCCCATCCATTCCACACCAAACGAGCCATCCCCTACTCCCAGTTCCTCCGCCTCCGACGTTTGTGCAGCCTGGACCAGGATTTCGAGACCCAGTCCCAGTATCTTGCTCGTCTGTTCATGCATCGAGGATACCCCTCCCACCTTGTCCAATCCGCCCTCGCCCGCGCTCGTCGAATCGACCGCACCACCGCCCTCTCTCCTCCCCCACACCAATCCCCTAACCGTACCCCCTTCCCACTCCGTTTCCCACCCTGCCACCCTACCCTTTCGTCGGAGGATCCTACGGGCCTTCCGTCGCCTCCAGCTCGATCCCACTACCCACCCCATTTTCCCCAACCCACCCCTATCCGCTTTCAAACGCGCCCGCAACCTACGCGATCTACTGGTCCGCAGTACCTTCTCCTCTTCCTCCCCACCCCCACCCGGCTCCTTCCCGTGCTCCAGATCCCGCTGTCACACCTGCCCCTTCATCACCAACACTACCTCTGTCACCGGATCGAACCTACAAACACTTCACATTCCACACAGTTTCACCTGCACCTCCTCCAACCTTATTTACTGCGTCAAATGCACCCTATGCAACCAACTCTACGTGGGGCAGACGGGCCGCCGGCTGGCCGACCGTTTCACCGAACACCTAAGGGACGTTCGGCTAGGTTCGGACTCCCCTGTCGGCCGTCACTTCCAACTGCCCAACCACTCTCCCTCTAACATCTCCGTTTTTGGCCTCGCCCTGCACCATAGGTCCACTCCCTCGCGACTCCACTTGGAGCAACGCTACATTTTCAACCTTAATTCTTCTTTCCCCTTCGGACTCAACGCAGCCTTCTCTTCCTTATGACTCTCCCCTTTACGTCCCTGCAACACTTTACATAATTTTTTATTTATTTTTATTTTTTAACCCCCCCCCCCGTGCCCCTTACATTATATCCATTATTCTCTTGTTATTACACTTACTTTTTTCCACTTTTTATCTCACCACTACCTACACGCACACATACCCACACACCTTACATATATACCGCCCACATACATGACAAACATACATACGCGCCCTCACACACACATAGCCGAACGCACATATATACACACACACACCCATATATACGCGCACGCCTACATACACAGCCGCATACACATGCACACACATACACACAGGAGTGGACACACAAAATAACACACATACCTGGCACACATACGCACGCACACACATAAACACACACATACACACCCCTCACATACATAAAACCACGCACACACACACACACATACACGACACACATACACATATACACACATGCACACATACACATATACACACATGCACACACACCTCTAACATACACAATACTCACTCATATACATAACACATACGCACGCACGAAAACATACACAATATACACATACACACACGCACAAAAAATATACACACAAGCGCACACGGAAAGACATACAGACACACATAAACACACACACACCCGTACCTAACACTCACAATCCCACACACACACGCACATCCACACATATACACACACACGCACACACCCACATACACACACACTTCTCACCAACACTACACACTCACACAGACACGTATACAATCATACACACATGGGCATAAACAACACACGCATATACAATAGCAAACGCACACTCACACACGTACACAGCAACGCACATACACACAACATACACATACACACAAACACACACGCACGCACAGAAAACATACACATACACACACGCGCACATACAAAATACACACACACACGTACACGTACCTAACACCGACAACCCCACACAAACACGAACACACACACACCCAAATAACCACCTGTTGACCTTCTACCTACACTGTCTACAGCGTCCACTAACCAGTCCTGCTACTAATTTCTTCCACTACGTCATACACACACACACACACACAAACACACTAACAGATAAACCACCAAACCATGCACACACACACACACACACACACACATACATACGCACACACACGTTCTGTTATCACACACACACTCGCAGACTTTCGCAAACACACAGATTCATCTCCCTTTTTCACTCTCCTATCTTAGAAAGAACTTTTCCCCCACCACCTCCTCTTCCGGTCTTTTCATCATGTAACCTTGTGGGCATCGGTACCATTTTCCTCTTTCTCCGTTCTTCCATTCTCCGAACTTTCCATCTTTCCGACGAAGGGCTACGCTCGAAACGTCATACACTCTCTCTTTCCTTTCCTGAGCGTCCAATAATACTATCCATATCACGTCCTCACTTTGTTGTTTTTTTGTTTTTTTGTTATTGTTTTTTTGAACTATGTATATATATATATATATGTGTATATGTATATATGTATATATATATATATATATGTATATGTATATATGTATATATATATATATGTATATATGTATATATATATATATATATATGTATATCATCATCATCGTCGTCGTTTAACGTCTGCTTTCCATGCTAGCATGGGTTGGACGATTTGACTGAGGACTGGTGGACCAGGAGGCGACACCAGGCTCCAGTTTGATTTGGTAGAGTTTCTACTGCTGGATGCCCTTCCTAACGCCAACCACTCCGGGAGTGTAGCGGGTGCTTTTACGTGCCACCAGCACGAGGGCCAGTCGGGCGGGTACTGGCAACGGCCACGCTCGAAATGTTGTATCTTACATGCCACCTGCACAGGAACCAGTCCATCGGCACTGGCAACGATCTCGCTCGAGTGACTTTTCATGTGCCAGCAAGGTGACATTGATAACGATCATGCTGGTGCAATTTACGTGCCACCGGCACAGAAGCCAGACAGCTGCTCTGGCAACGATCACGCTCGGACGATGCTCTTAGTGCTCCACTGGTACAGGTGCCATCATGATTTCACTTTCGCTTGCCTCAACAGGTCTTAGCAAGCCGAGTTTAGTGTTCCTACAAATATAGTTCAATTTCGATTTCCCTTGCCGCACCATGTCTTCGTAAGCGGAGTTTAGTGTCCAATAAAGGAATGTTACGCGTAAATAGGCTGGCTACATCCCAGGCAGAGGCCTTGGATTTTGGTCTCACTTAGCCTGCTGGGTCTTCTCACGCATAGCATATTTCCAAAGGTCACAGTCACAAGTCATTGCCTCGGTGAGGCCTAATGTTCAGAGGTCGTGCTTCACCACTTCATCCCAGGTCTTCCTAGGCCTGCCTCTTCCACGGGTTCCCTCAACCACTAGGGTGTGGCAGTTTTTCACGCAACTATCCTCATCCATTCTCACCACATGTCCATACCAGCGCAATTGTCTCTCTTGCACACCACAACTGATGCTTCTTATGTTCAACTTTTCTCTCAAGATACTTAGGCTCTGTCGGGTATGCACACTGACATTACATCGGAGCATACTGGCTTCATTTCTTGCAAGCTTACACATGTCTTCAGCAGTCATGGCCCATGTTTCACTGCCATGTAGCATGGCTGTTCGTACACATGCATCATACAGTCTGCCTTTTACTCTAAGTGAGAGGCCCTTTGTCACCAGCCGGGGTAAGAGCTCTCTGAACTTTGCCCAGGCTATTCTTCTTCTAGCAGCTACACTTTCAGCGCACCCACCCCCACTACTAACTTGGTCACCCAGATAGTGGAAGCTATCAACTACGTCTGGTTTTTCTCCCTGTAATGAGACAGAAGTTGTTTTCTTCATATGTAGTGTTTATTACACCTGAAAATCTGCCACATACAAAAACTAACTTCCTTGTTAACCTTCCTTTGATATTGCTGCACCTGTTATGTGTCCATAGCTGGGTACATCTTATAGAGTTTCTACCTACACCTTTTCTACAAATCGAGCAGGGCCATCTACCTGAAGTTGTTTGTGTTGTCTCTACCTTTCTACTTATAAGGACTTTGGTTTTAGCTAGGTTGACTCTAAGGCATCTATATGTGTGTGTATATATATATATATATATATATATATATATACACACACACATATACATGCCTTAGGAAGTGTATCCAGCTGTAGAAACACTGCCAAATCAGATTGGAGCCAGGTGTAGCCATCTGGTTTCATCAGTCCTCAGTCAAATCGTCCAACCCATGCTAGCATGGAAAGCGGACGTTAAACGACGACGACGACACACACAGACATATATATATATATATACATATATTTATATATACATACATAGATATATATATATACATATATATATATATATACACATACATATATATAAATACATATACATATATATACATAGATGTATATATATATAGTTATACATACAGATGTATATATATATATATATATATAGTTATACATACAGATGTATATATATATATATATATATATACATCTGTATGTATAACTATATATATATACATCTATGTATATATATGTATATGTATTTATATATATGTATGTGTATATATATATGTATATATATGTATGTGTATATATATATGTATATATATGTTTGTATGTGTGTATATATATATGTATATATATGTTTGTATGTGTATATATATGTATGTATATATATGTATGTATGTATATATATGTATGTATATATATGTATGTATGTATATATATGTATGTGTATATATATATATATATATGTATATATATATATCTATGTATGTATATATAAATATATATATGTATATATATATATACTCGATTTCGATTGCCTCAACAGGTCTTCACAAGTGGAATTTAG
>NW_028315617.1:0-7309 GCF_046866305.1 Octopus bimaculoides | reverse complement strand
ATATATGCATATATATATATATATATATGCATATATATATATGCATATATATGCATATATATATATGCATATATATATGATATATATATATATATATATATATATGCATATATATATATATATATATATATATGCATATATATATATATATATATATATATGCATATATATATATATATATATATATATGCATATATATATATATATATATATATGCATATATATATATATATATATATATGCATATATATATATATATATACATATATGCATATATATATATATATATCATATATACATATATGCATATATATATATATATATATATATATACATATATGCATATATATATATATATATAATGCATATATATATATATATATATACATATATGCATATATATATATATATATATATACATATATGCATATATATATATATATATATATATACATATATATATATATACATATATGCATATATATATATATATATATATATACATATATGCATATATATATATATATATATTCATATATGCATATATATATATATATATATACATATATGCATATATATATATATATATATATATATATACATATATGCATATATATATATATATATATATACATATATGCATATATATATATATATATATACATATATGCATATATATATATATATATATACATATATGCATATATATATATATATATATACATATATGCATATATATATATATATATATACATATATGCATATATATATATATATATACATATATGCATATATATATATACATATATGCATATATATATATATATATACATATATGCATATATATATATATATATATACATATATGCATATATATATATATATATATACATATATGCATATATATATATATATATATACATATATGCATATATATATATATATATATACATATATGCATATATATATATATACATATATGCATATATATATATATATATATACATATATGCATATATATATATATATATGCATATATATATATATATATACATATATGCATATATATATATATATGCATATATATATATATATATATACATATATGCATATATATATATATATATATACATATATGCATATATATATATATATATATGTATATATATATATACATATATGCATATATATATATATATATATATATATATATATATGTATATATATATATGCATATATATATATATATATATATACATATATATATATATATATATACAGCGTCTCACAAAAATTGTAAGTAGTTTTCGTAAACTCATCCTCCGACGCTACTCTATCTCTTTCTCTTTCCTTCCCCCCCCCTCGTTCTTCCTCTGTACTACTACGTATCTCGCCTTACCCCTCTTGTTCTTCCTCTGTTACTACTACGTATCTCCTTTTCCCCCTCGTATTTCCTCTCTTTCTCTTTTCCTCTCGTTGCTCACCTATTCTTCTACTTCCTCTCTCTCTTCCCTTTACACCGGCATGGTCACATGCTTCCGGTCAATAATCCTTTCCTTCCTTGGCTTTCGCCAAGCAACGCACGCCACCACTTTGTCTCTCTCGGTTCCGTGCCTCATCGCGTTCATACACACATAATTTTTCTCGTCTGGCCGTAAAGCCTTTTCTGTTTGTTTTCCTGTCTTGTTTTTTGTCCGCCACTACATTCCTCCATGGCTAGATTTAATTTGCGTATACAAATTTAATCTGCGATCCATGGGACGAGCCGTTTTAACGATGCGTCCTGCCCGAAGCTCGTCGAAACGCCGGTGTTAAAACGTGGGTAGCTGATGAAGTAGAATGTTCTCTATGTGGCTCGTGTGTTCTCGTCTACGTTTGTTTGCAATGTCCTGTACTCAGATATGCACCTATACATACAGGTGGATGTCGGTATGCACATACCTGTACGTATATATGCATATACTCATTTACTATTTGTTGATATATATATATATATATATATATATATATATAAGGTTGAGGAGGGTATTGGATTTAACCAAACCCAAGAGGATACAGGTAATACCGAGTGAGTGTTGTATACCGACTAGTTTGCCCCAGTCGTTGCATGAACAGGATTGGGGATTATAAGTCGTATATTAGCGTGTGTATATGTAAATATATAAAAAGATAAAGAGAGCAATGGTAAGGTTGGAGAAGTATTTTATGGATAGAGTCTTACAGCTGTTTCTGGGAAGATCCAGTACTTCCCTTCATCGGAGACAGAAAAAATAAAGTAATCTATTATATCCATAGGCGGATAAACTTTTCTCAGGTATGAATCTATCAATAACATTTGAAAACGCATACAAAACGGCTAACTTCTTGGACGTTTCTCTGAACCTATCTAACTCGCAGCACTCCCCCCATCATAAACCCAACCAGTACCTAAAATACCTCAATATTCAATCTAATCATCACAGATCTACTTTCGATAACATAATCATAGGTATCTCTACCCGCATATCTGATCTATCCTCTTCCGAAGAAATCTTTAACGATCACGCTCCATACTACAATCAAGCACTAGCGGCTAGTGGTTTCTCCCAACAAATAAAATACATCCATAACACCAGACTTAAACAATTTATATCACAAATCGCACCCCAAAGACATAACATCAATCAAAACCACAACCAACCAACCACATATTCAAACAGACCCCACAATCACACCTATAACACTAGGGCTAAATCTAGGATGTTTAAATCAGCTAGCCCTACCAAAAGTATGGACAACTGCCCTCCACCTAAACACCTTAATTACAACATGCACAGAACCTCCCAAAAAATTGGTGGCCGCTCCATCCTGTGGTACACCCCCCCCCCCCAATTCTCTCTTAACACTAGGAACCTAGCCAAATCTTTCTTTAAAATACTAGATTCTAACTTCCTACGACAACACAAATACCACTCTATATTCAACAGATCCACTTTAAAATTATCGTATTCTACCACTCCTAACAAACATAAACTCTCGCTCTATTACCAAAACCTAAGCAACCATAACTACGCTAGCGCCAGCACCCGACCCACACATACACCCAACACGGACATTAATATACGTTCTTCTAACACTAACGCTCGTACACTAGAACAAAACCACAATGGATCCCAACCCATTAATATTCTAGATAATAGCAATACCAATAATAACATTAATAGGACAAATAGCCATAACAATAATTCCATTGATCTAGATTCCTACACATCCCCCAATAACATATCCTCCAATAATAATAACTCACCCACCAGCATACGCAACCCTCTAGCCTTCTATACTTGTAACTGTCGCTCCGGGCCTATCTGTCCGCTTCAAACACATTGCGTAAGATACAATGTAATATATATAAATGCACTGTGAGAAATCTATTACATAACTCTACTGCTACATACATTGGTGCAACTAAAATTTTAAACATCGCTACGCAGCACATATGCACTCTTTTAGATACGACAAACAAAGTAAATCTACAACATTAGCCAATCATATTCATCACCTCAAAAGCAAAAATACCCAATACACCTTAAAATGGTCCATCTTAGATTCTGGAACTCCATACCAGGGCCAGCGCTCCAACTGCAAGCTTTGCCTAACGGAGGCGTTTCATATATTAAAAAACAATTATCCCACTCTACTTAATCGATATAACGAAGCGTTTAGCAACTGCAATCACCACTCTTTCCACACATTTAAGTTCTATCACAAGCAAAATTGCACAAACGATCACGCAACATAATTACACGACCCCCAACAGGCAACCTATTCAACCTGGCAAAAACATCCATCTTTTACTATCTTTTGAATAGGATTATTTTCTTTCGATCATATCACCACATATATATATACCCCCAAATCTATTTCTTCTACTCTCTAATTCACTACAACACAACCTACGCATACAGACTACGTCGTTTCTCTCAATCCCTTTCCACCATCTATAAATAGGTTTGGCTGCACTCTCGAATATGATACTACTAACTACCTTTCCCACCCATCTCTCCCTTTATTTCTATCCTTGGTTTATCACTCATACCCCCACCACCTATATACTACATACGCGCATTCCTTCCTACCCACTAGACCTTTTAACCTTATCTCCCGCTTCCCTCCTTCTCTCTATATGCTCATTCCCTCTATCCTCTAAGATCAACTGACCATTAAAGTATACCGCTACCATCCTTCACCTATATCTCTTCTCCATCCCCTTTCACATTCTGTCTTCATGACTTGACCTAATTACCGCTCATCCTTCACTTGACTTGGCCATTCTTCAAGTAAACAAGCTAAAATCCATCGCAGTATGGCATATATTCACCTCTGCTATCTATGCTATATCAGCCTTCGTTCCAACATCTATTTCCGGATTATCCCCATATGGATTACTTTACACGAATTTCTACACGGATTTTTACTACTGGAATGAAACTACACTTCAAATACTGTTCTCTCTTTTTTCAGCGCATCGCACTCTTTACCACTTCATACTAAAACTATCCGCCTATGGATATAATAATAGATTACTTTATTTTTTCTGTCTCCGATGAAGGGAAGTACTGGATCTTCCCAGAAACAGCTGTAAGACTCTATCCATAAAATACTTCTCCAACCTTACCATTGCTCTCTTTATCTTTTTATTTTTATATATTTACATATATATATATATAGTTTTAGAGAAAAGTATCAAGGTTCATGAGCATGAATATGTGACAGTGGATTTTCATCGATGAGTTCATGAACCTCGGTTCTTTTCCTTAAAACACACACACACACGCACACACACACACATATATATTTTATACTGTGAAACTTAATTTAATTTTAATTTTTAATAAATTGATTTTAATTGAGTTTTTACTTGTAATTTTGGATTTTGATCCCTAATATTATTATTATCAATGTATGTATATATATATATATATATATATATTCATATCATGAGGCTTTCTTGGAGCTAGATTTTCTACAGAGAGCATGCCCTTGCTTACCTCCAAACTCAGTTTCTAGACAAGACCAAGACCATGATTTCTAAGAAATATGGTGGAAAGCTAGCTCAGGAAGGCAGGAATGCTACTCTCTGAGACCCCCTACCTAAATAGTGAGGTGGTACGGGCATGTGTTGAGGAGGGATGAAGAGCATGTTCTGAGGAGGGTGATTTCGTTTGAGGAAAATGAAGCACGAAAGCGAGGCAGACCGAGGAAAAGGTGGAGGAGGAGATTGAGAGGGTTGGTTTGAAAAAGGAGGATGCCCAAATCCAGGCAAGAGGGTGTGAGGGTGGTTGCTATGACACTGAGGTATATCCAGCCACCCCGCTTAACGGGGACAAAACTTGGATTTAAAACACTGGTTGATGATGATATATATATACATACATATATATGTTACAGAAGAGGAAAACAATTAATAAAAACATGACTATGGCATTTAAATTCATTTAGTTTAGTTTAATCTAGGAGTTATTTGCCAATGCAATGTAGGCAGAATTAATAGATATGGTCTCTACTACGGTGCATTAGCATTAACTCTCTTAAATTAAACTAAACCAAATGAATTTAAATGCCATAGTCTTGCTTTGATTGTTTTCCTCTTGTTTAACTTGTACCTACTTGTGTTGGCACTCCGTCGCTTACGACGTCGAGGGTTCCAGTTGATCTGATCAACGGAACAGCCCGCTCGTGAAATTAACGTGCAAGTGGCTGAGCACTCCACAGACACGTGTGCCCTTAACGTAGTTCTCGGGGATATTCAGCGTGACACAGTGTGACAAGGCTGACCCTTTGAATTACAGGCACAACAGAAACAGGAAGAAAGGGTGAGAGAAAGTTGTGGTGGAAGAGTACTGCAGGGTTCGCCACTATCCCCTGCCGGAGCCTTGTGGAGCTTTAGGTGTTTTCGCTCAATAAACACTCACAACGCCCGGTCTGGGAATCGAAACCGCGATCCTATGACCGCGAGTCCGCTGCCCTAACCACTGGTCCATTGCGCCTCCACTTTGTACCTACTGAATCAAAGGTAATCTACTGATTGCCAGTTCTTGCCCAACTGGACATTTGTCTGACCACGACTCCAGCCCCAGTTTGAACTGAAATCCGCTAGTGGTTTATCAAGTGGATCACTCAGACTGCATACCTATTAGTTTGGATTACCTTGACCTAAACTCCTCATCTATATATATATATATATATATATATATATATATATATATATATATATACATATATAACAACAGACAGAGTATTAATACTGGGAGGGTGAGCTGGCAGAAATGTTAGCACGCCAGGCGAAATGCTTCGTGGTATTTCGTTTGTCTTTACGTTCTGAGTTCAAATTCCGCCGAGTTTGACTTTGCCTTTCATCCTTCCAGAGTCGATAAATTAAGTACCAGTTGTGTACTGAGGACGATCTAATCGACTGGCCCCCTCCCCCAAAATTTCGGGCCTTGTGCCTAGAGTAGAAACGAATATTTATTGCCACTTAAACGTGTACATTCTGACGTAGGTATCATGAGATTTTCTCTCATAGTAACTACCTCAGTAAAGTTTGTTCTAATAGAAGATATATGTAATAAATATTGAATTTCAGTTTGAAATAGGAGTGGCTTTCAAACAGCTAGGAACCAGGAAGTGAAGGCAGTGACCAGCCATCGACTTGAGGCTTACTGTCAAAGCATCTGTAAAGGTTGTGCATCACTTCACCTCTTGTCCTGGCTGATTTATGATCATATGAGTGAGAATTTGTTAGCATCTCTAGTAGATGTATCAAGTTATTGATATACATTGCATATGTACTAAGCATATATATTAAATGGGTGATCCCAACTGGAATACCGTAAGTGTTATTTTCTTTTAATGGCATTTCTTGAAACCAAAGTGAAATTGCAAGTATAAATTCCTGTAGCAGCGTATACACATACATACAGCACACCTATAAGAGTCCTGCTACTGACTTTGTTTCCTCATAACTTACAGAACAATGGATATTTTTTAATGAAGTTCTCTACAAAACCTTTCATCAGAAAGTTTTTGTCGGAAGTGGCGAGAGGAGTTTTAAATAATTCACACGAGTCGACTTTGTTTCCTCATAACTTTTAGAAAAAAATACCTTTTTTCTACAAATACCTTTCGGATAATGTGAATTACGATTATATCGCAATTAAGGTGTAAAAAAAAAAAAAAATTGGTGGGCACGCACACATACATTCAGACACATCATATATATTTATCTCCAAAATGTTACTAGAAATAAATTGTGATATATGTCAGTATGCAC
>NW_028315616.1:0-7590 GCF_046866305.1 Octopus bimaculoides | reverse complement strand
AAAAGGGCCACACCATCAGTGGAGAGTACTGTGCCAATTTGCAGTTACAAAAAGCTATCAAGACTAAACGCCCAAGAAAACTGACAAAAAGGTCTTGTTTCGTGAGGACAGTGCTCCAGCACACAAGTCCTTGGCTTCAATGGTCGTAGTGCATGACTGGCTTTGAACTGGTTGATCGTCCTCCCTATTCTCCTGATTTGGCCCCACCCTATCTGATTATCATTTATTCCCCAACATGAAAAACACTTGGCTTGGAACCAGAAGAGCAGTCACATATGTTGTTGATGGCTTTTTTGATCAATAGGATAAAAGCCTCTTCACCAAAGTGATCCAAGTACTGCAATACCGATGGACTGCAAGGGGAGGGGGTGTCTATGTTAAAAATTAAACCGCATTTGGTCACATTCCATGAGAGCATCTTGCTTAGCCTATGAACTTTTCAGCCAACCCTTGAATGTATACTCATGAGTATGTGGGTACCAAAGACAATTAGTGAAATCATGGCACATACTACTTAGTCATGCTTGATTCAAAATGATGGCTGTAGTAGTTTTTAGTGTAACCAAAAAGCAAGAAACAAATGAAAGAACTTCTATGTGGTTTTTCGACTTGCTAGAAATTATAGTAAAATCTGTTTTAAATCATATCAATTTACTTTTTAAAAACACTCAGATACATTGAACAAGGTAGTACCTGATATACAAAAATGCAGGTATGCTCATGACTCCCATTTCTGTTACCACTGGCCTTCTAGATCAGAGCTGACTGAAGTTTAAACAGCATCACTTCCTTAGTCAGGGAATCCCTGTGAAATTCATGGTGATTGTTCTTTCTCCTCTGACTAATTTTATATCTATAATAATCTAGTAGAGGTAAGTCAACATAAATGAAGCACAGGTAAATTAAGTTTCTACAGTTATACAAATAAAAAATTTTAAGTATTTATTAACAAGTTTAATGAAAATTTAAGACATACGGCTGGCCATGTATACATGATACTAGTGATAGATTTTAGATTCTGTGTGATTTAGGTACTTATGATATTTTAGTATTGTTTGTCATTGAAGTAATTATATATGGTAAAACTATGGTTGAGTCAAAACATTGCTGGTTCTTTGAACTAGTATTATTTTATTGCCCACACGGTTCAGTATTCATAACTAAGATAATGAAATTCAGTTGCACAGTGTACCTAATTGTAAACAAGTGAAGCAAAGAAGTGAAATTCACTGTTTTAATTACCATTAAGGTTTTGCTTGATTAATTGTCTCTAAAATAAGCACAAAGTTTAAATTTTTAGAAGGGGAACAATACCTGTACTTGATTAGTACTTTATTTCATCGATAACGGCAAAATTGCTTTGGCTATATTTCAATTCTGATCATAAAAGGCCATAAGTAAATATAGTAGAGCAGTTTATCTTCTGCTCTATATAAATCTTTCAACCCACTGCCCTTGATTAAGATGAGCCTTTTTTAGTTTGCGGTGCTGGGAAGGCATCCTGCCATGTCGAAAAACAGATTCACCAGCTCAAAACTAGCAACGTACAACAAGTTGTTGAAACACCATTTGAAGTTCTAGGTATAAACGCTAACACTTGCCTTCTTTTCACTTTCATTATGAATCATACACAGGCTATAAAACTACAGCACGGGACCACAAGTAAATGATCTAAGATCCTTTTTGGTAAAGGATATTGACATATTTATTTACTAGGAATAACTCACCTGGGAGGAAGACTGTGATTTCATGATTTTGCTAGAAGTAAAAGCCAAACATCTATCAAATCACACACTGTCAACTTAAAAAAGAATTTATTAAAAACGGTAGTGCCAGATATTAATAAAAAAGTAAGTGGTAGCCATACATGGAATACCTTTGCTTATATATTTGCTTGATTAGGGATGACCTAGGGTTAAACAACAACTCCAAAAATTCTGTCATGATTACATTTTCTCAATCGGTGAGATTAGATTTCTCATAAAAGTGTGTGTCTATAGACTTTGTCCGTAAACAGGATTAATGAAACCAATATCCATCACTAGTTTCATTGGAATCCTACTGTTTACAAAACCAATATCCATTAAGTATTTGAAAGGAGATATTTTATTTGAAGATCACAAGAAATATTTGCTCTCACTGTTTGTAGAGATGTTCACTATTAAAAGTATTTCTATGTTACACTTGTTGTTGTCATTTCGTTTAGCCCCAGGTCAGCTCTGTTCATAGGTACAACAGACCTGTGATTACAGGTATTCTAGCAATGATCATCCTTCTCATTCTTCTCTTTATTTTTTCAGATATAATTTAATTACAAGCATGCCTATATGGTTTAGATATTTGCTTCCCAACGATATGGTTTTGAGTTCAGTGCCACTGCATGGCCCCTGTGCCATGCAGTGAGAGAGAGAGAGAGAGAGAGAGAGAGAGAGAGAGAGTGTGTGTGTGTGTGTGTGTGTGTGTGTGTGTGTGTGTGTGTGTGTGTGTGTGTGTGTGTGCATGTGCGTGCTTGGGTGTGTGTTTGTGTAACCTTGTTTTGCCATTGCATGACAGCGGTAAAGGAGTGTCAATATCATACATGAGGAATTGTTCATTTCCAGTATTCTATGTAAGCATGTCATGCAAAAAGGGAGATATAATTTGCTTAGAAATAAGTGAGGGTTGGCAACAGGAAAGGGATCCAGCAGTAGAAAATTCATCCCAACTAATTTCATGTGACCTCTGCAAATATGGAAGAGTGAATGTTAAATCAATGATGAAGATGATGATAATAATCTATAAGGATCTAATGATCATTTTCCTTTTATAAGATGACAGATTGTTATTTAATGCAGATTTGTCTGCTATTTCAAGGATGTTGAGTAACCACGTAGAAGCTCATTCATAAGCTTGTTTATTTCATTTAAAGTGAAATAGCAATTTTTAATTTTGTAATATTTAATTATCTTGATTTAAATAGGTTCTTTTTCAGAGGGCAGTAAACACCGAATTAATAGTGATTCAAACAGTGATGATTCATGCAACCCATGTCAAAAGGGACAGTATATATAGACCAATGTTGAAAAGGTTTATGACGATAATGATTATGATGATGTTGATGTTGATGATGATGATTACTACAACAAAAATGATGATGGAAGGGAGAGTTTTATGGCGAAGGAGGAAATGATTTCTTTTAAGCAGACAGAGGCCACAATTTGTAAAGGAAATGGTGTATTTATTGAGCTAACTCTAGAATACCACTAGAGTTGATTGACAACCATTAAAACATGAAAAAGAAACAGCTAACCAGACTGTATTACTGCGAGAGAGAAAGAGAGGGAGAGGAAAGTGTTATGCTATTGTTTTTAGCAACTCACCACTCTAATATTAATAAATACTGCAATAGAGCTAATCATTATTATAGATGTTTTTTATATGAGGTCAGTGATAGAGAAGGCATCCAGGTGTAAAAATCACCCTTACCCACCCCACCTAGGCAAAAACACAAATTATGATCAACACAGTAATGATAATTGTTGGTTTTTCTGTGTTACTTTGAGTGTCTAAAGATGAAAAATTGAAATAAGCAGAGAAAGATTGTGAAATTTATCCAAGCAATGGTTGTTGTTGGCACTCCGTCACTTACGACGGCGAGGGTTCCAGTTGATCCGATCAACGGAACAGCCTGTTTGTGAAATTAATGTGCAAGTGGCTGAGCACTCCACAGACATGTGTACCCTTAACGTAGTTCTTGGGGATATTCAGCATGACACAGTGGGACAAGGCTGGCCCTTTGAATTACAGGTACAACAGAAACAGGAAGTAAGAGTGAGAGAAAGTTGTGGTGAAAGAGTACAGCAGGGTTCGCCACCATCCCCTGCCGGAGCCTCATGGAGCTTTAGGTGTTTTCACTCAATAAACACTCACAACGCCTGGTCTGGAAATTGAAACCGCGATCTTATAACCACGAGTCTGCTGCCCTAACCAATGGGCCATTGTGCCTCCACATGTGTGCACATACACACATATGCAAATATGCATATGCATGTATACACACACACACACACATACACACACACATACACACACACACACACACACACACACACACACACACATACACACAAACACATGATGGACTTCTTCCAATGACTGTCAGCCAAATCCACTCACAAAACTTTGATCATCCCAGGACTATAGTAGAAAACATTTGCCCATGGTGTCACAGAGCGTGACTGAACCCAAGACCAAGTTGTCGGAAAGCAAACTTCTTACCACACAGCCACATCTGTACCTATAAGATGTTATATTTTAGGACTTCTGCATCCTCACAGAAGACAAAGACTGCTTAACTATATTAATGTCAGAGACACACAACGTAAAATTAAGGACCTACAAAAGCCAACAGAGGCCAGAGATTCCTGCATTAGTATGGTAAAAGGCATTTGGGGTATAGTATCTTGAAAAAGAAAATATGGTAATAAACAAGCATGTTTTTAGCAAGAACAATTTTTGTCAGTTTTTAATTTGTTTAAACTTTCATAGCCATAAACCATGACCAAACTCAAGGTGAGTGACTAAATAACATTTTCAATATCGCATATATCTTTCTTTTAGTTATAATTGTAGCATATCAAGCATATAAATATGTTGATAAATTGTTATTGTTTATGATGTAGTTGTTGTGCTTGGTTGCAGTGGTAGTGGTGGTAGTGGTGGTGGTGGTGGTGGTGATATTATTAAATCATGAAGCTATAAAATATCAGCTTCCACAATTAAGAATCCATTCAGCTATTTCAAATTACATATTGCTTGGATCCGTTCATGTTAATGATTATAAAATATATATATATATATATAGAGAGAGAGAGAGACAGACAGACAGACAGACAGAGAGAGAGGGGTGGAGTTAATGGAGTTTGTATGATTGTGTAAAGAAGAATATATTAATCAGTGAAATCCCAACTAAGTCTGATTTTTACGTTTTGTTATTTGTAATTTTTACTAGTTAACAATATTGAAATAAACTAGTACTTTCACATGCTCTGTAATCATTAAGTTTAGGCAGCGACAGTCATGTTCCACAATGAACGACTATAATGAAATGGTTAGATTTATCCTTTAAATACCCTCTGATGGGCTCCGGTGGTCTGAATCTTATGAACTGTATTTTGACCAATCAGTATATGGTTTAGATATCATGGTTTGGTGAATGCACCAATTAGGTCCTAACTGTATTCTGACTGATTAGTATGCAGCTTAGACATCACTGCTTGGTGAGTATGATGTCAAGGATTCTTCACTTTAACTTCACCTAAAGGAATAATTGCTTGGCTATATTTTTGGAATGTTGTAAACAACATTCCTGTTTTCATCGAATTCTATTGTTACTATTCCAGAAGTTTTTATATTTTTACATCAATGCTCATATGGTCAACACTGGCAGTGCTATTACTAACAGCAACAATAATAAATGTAGTGGTGAGGCTGATAGTAGTGTTGACCACATGACATTGACTTGGGCCAACCAAAACCTTGTGAGTGGATTTGGTAGACGGAAACTGAAAGAAGCCCATCATGTATATATTTATGTATATAGGCGCAGAAGTGGCTGTGTGGTAAGTAGCTTGCATACTAACCACATGGTTCTGGGTTCAGTCCCACTGCATGGCATCTTGGGGAAGTGTCTTCTACTATAGCCTCAGGCCAACCAAAGCCTTGTGAGTGGATTTGGTAGACAGAAACTGAAAGAAGCCCGTCATATATATGTATATATATATGTGTGTGAGTGTATATGTTTGTGTCTGTGTTTGTCCGCCCAACATCGCTTGACAACCGATGGTGGTGTGTTTACGTCCCCGTAACTTAGCGGTTCAGCAAAAAGTCATCGATAGAATAAGTACTAGGCTTACAAAGAATAAGTCCTGGGATCAATTTTCTCGACTAAAGGTGGTGCTCCAGCATGGCCGCAGTCAAATGACTGAAGCAAGTAAAAGAGTAAAAGAGTGTATATATATATATATATATATATATATATATATATATATGTATTTATGTGTGAGTGTCTTTATGTATATATCTATGTGTGAGTGTCTTTATGTCTGTGTTTGTCCCCCACATCACTGCTTGACAACTGGTTCAGCAAAAGAGACCGATAAAATCAATACTAGGCTATAAAAAATAAGCCCTGGGGTCAATTTGTTCGATTAAAACCCTTCGAGGTGGTGTTCCAGCATGATGGCACCTCTATGACTGAAACAAGTAAAAAAACAAGAGAATATCATCATAATCATTATCATTGTTGTCATCATTTAACATCTGCCTGTCATACTGGATTGGTTTCGATGGTTTGACATGAACTACAGCTTGGAAGATTGTGTCAAGCTCCAATGTCTGCTCGATGCTCTTTGTAATGCCAACTATTTTACAAATGGATGCTCTTTACTTAATACAGGCAACTATTGATATAAAGCAAGACAGTGTACAATTAAAAAAAAAAAGATCCTGCAACTGATTGGATTTGCAGTAGAGTGGCTGTAAATGGTTTTATGCTAGGTACTGTGAGGTTAAAGTGTTAAAGTATGATAGGACAGGCTTAGGCGTCTTGCTGTAGAAGAGATTAATATAACTGCCTTGCATTATTTAAGAGTGAGTGGGAGTAGCTAGAAGATAAAGATGCTGGTGATAATGTATCAGAGCATACACTGAAAGTGCAAAAATGTGAGATCAAGATAAAATATAGGTTGAGAATTGGAAGGTGTGGCTGAATAAGTTCATAAGAGGAAGGAAGCGGATGGTTCCATATGGGGTAGAGGAGGTGAGTGTAGTGAATGATGCTCAAGGGTGGAGGAGTGGCTCATGGTAAATTTCAGTATTGAGTGGAAGGTACATGAAATAGGTGAGGAAGGAAGAGGTGATAAGTTGCAGTACAGGGAAAGCAGCAGTGGAATAAACTTGTATATAGATCCGAAAGGAGAGAGTGGAAGAGACAGAAATGAAGGTCAGAAGAAAATTGTTGTGGTTACAGTGACTGGGTAGTGGGGAGGTATGGGTATTGACAACGGATATGAGAGGGTGTAGAAAGTGATAGCAGATATGAGTGGATGCTAATGATGTGGTCTGGCTGTCCGATGATCTCTCTGTCTCTCTCAGAGAGAGAGAGAGAGAAAGAGAGAGAGAGAGAGAGAGAGAGACAGAGAGTTGGAGACACTAAAAGGAATGAGCAGTGGAAAAGGAAGTAAGAAGGAATGATAATGAGAATGAGAGATGGTTCTATGGACAGAGGTAGATAACTAGCAGTACAAAGTGATGAAATATATGGAAATTTTGCTGTCATACAGTAACTGTAGCTCAATAGTGACTTTGACAGAAGAGTGATGGGGTAAATATGATAGGAGGTAGGGAAAGCTTGATGGGGACAGATCGGGTGCAAGGGCACTGCTCAGTGAATACATAGACATAGGCATAATTTTAGGGCCTCACTTTCAATGTGACAGACAGCTCTTTTCAAGCACAGTAAAATGCCAATAATTTCAGTCCTTTGTCATCTCCACTTTGAAGCTCAACATCTTGAGATCAGCCTTCACTACTTCATCCCATGTCTTCCTG
>NW_028315615.1:5000-7962 GCF_046866305.1 Octopus bimaculoides | reverse complement strand
AAATGTTATTTGTTACACTATATTCTTCTGTATATGCGTTTGTGTGTTTATATACATACACACACACACACACACACACACACACACACACCACACACACACACACACACACACACACACTATATATATATATATATATATATATATATATGTATATATATATATCTTTTACTTGTTCCTGTCATGCTTGGGTAACGCCCTGAAGAATTTTTTGTCCAATGAATATATAAACAACGGGCTTCTCTCAGTTTCCATCTGCAAAATCTACCGACAGGGCTTGTTTGGTTCAAGACTTACACTTAGTGCTTCTCATAGTTTCCGTCTACAAAATCTACCGATAGGGCTTTGGTTGGTTGAAGCCTACACTTCCGCAATATGCAACACAGTGGGACTGAACTCGTAACCATGGTGTTGGCAGGCAAACTTCTTACAGCCCATTATATATGAAAACATACAGTACACAGAACAATTTAAAGAAAAATTCTCTACCGTAATTACTTCATTTAAGCCCTGTTGATGTGTACTTCATTAAGATGTGTACTTCATTAAGATGTGTACTTCATTAAGATGTGTACTTCATTAAGATGTGTACTTCATTAATTTCATTTACTGTCTGTAATTTTCACAAGTTTCGTTGCTAATTATTTATATATATCATGTGTGTATGTGTGTGTATATATATATATATACACACACATATAATATCTATATTATAAAATATGTATATACATATATAATATGTAATATTAAAATATATATAAATATATATATATATCTATCTCTCTCTCTATATATATATATATACATATATAATATATATATATCATATATATACATATATTATATATATAATATATATCCTCTTTTATTCTGTTACTTGTTTCAATCATTTGACTGTGGCCATGCTCAAGCACCGCCTCTAGTCGAGTAAATCGACCCCAGGACTTATTCTTTGTAAGCCTAGTACTTATTCTATCGGCATCCTATGTCGAACCGCTAGATTACGGGGACGTAAATTACCTATATGAATATATATATATATATATATATATATATATATATATTTATATTCATATAGGTAATTTACGAATATATATATATATATATATATATATATATATATATATATATATATATATATTTATATATTATATATATAAACATGCATAATGTATACATATAACATATATATAATATATATTATATATATATATGATATATATAATATATAAACATTATATAGTACATGTATTATATAATATATATTATATAATATCTTTATAATACATATATATTTAAAACATATAATGTATATATGTACATAATGTATACATATAAAATGTATATAATATATATACATTATATAATATATATTTATATAATATATTTAAAATATAC
Source organism: Octopus bimaculoides (assembly GCF_046866305.1). Taxonomy (NCBI): domain Eukaryota; kingdom Metazoa; phylum Mollusca; class Cephalopoda; order Octopoda; family Octopodidae; genus Octopus; species Octopus bimaculoides. The sequence goes on along the minus strand of NW_028315615.1, from coordinate 6,564 downwards.
ATATATAATGTAGATATATACATAATGTATACATGACATATATATGATATATATATGTATTATATAATATATTATATATATATAATATAGCATATAATCATTTTATATCATATACTTATATAGTATATGTATTATATATAATGTATATATATATTATATCATATATTTACATAATATATATATGTGCACCAGCATGACCGCAGCCACTTGGCTGAAACACATAAATAAATAAATATATTTAAAATAAATATATTTATATAATATGATGTATATATTATATATATATATATCATGTATGTAATGTATGATATATATATATATTTGACATCTAATATATATTTATATATATTATTATTTATATATATTTATTACATTACGTATCATATATAATTTTTATGTACATATATATAGTATATTATATATTACATATACTTATTATATATATATAATTGTATATATGTATATATATATATATATATATATATGTAATGTTACTCCTCCTGGGGCTAAAAGCAACAGTAACATCCACCCCTAGGGGTCAGCCACACTTAAGTGGCAATATACTACACTATATATATGTATGTATGTATATAAGGCTGTAGCACCCCTAGTGTTATGTAAGATATTATATATGCATATAGTATAAGAATATATATATATAGTGTATATATTATATACATTCATATATATGTATGTATGTATGTATGTATATATATATATATATATACATATATATATGTATACATGTATGTATATACACATATGTATATGCGTTCATATGCGTGTTAGTATTTCTCTATGCGTTTGTGCGTATACTTGTATCTATGTCTGTATATGCATATATATATATATATATATATATATATATATATATATATATATATATTCGCACACACACACACACACACATTTATATAATGCATGTTGATGTAACATATTTCTCCGTATACATAAATTTCTTTGGGTATATACATACAAATATATATACATTCACATCGGTCACACACGCAAATATACCTTATATATATGTATATATGCATGTATTACGCAAATATGTTCACACACGGGCATATTGAAATACAAACACTAACACACATACATGTCTGTTTGAGTGTCCAATAGAAACGTTTGTACACAATGGCATATATACATCATGCATCAATACATACACATACATAACAACGTACATACGTAATATATGTATGTGTATGTGTATACATACATGCTATACGTTTGTGCGATACAAAGACGCTATGTGAGTGTGCGTGCGCGCAATATTTATGTAATCACACATATATATACCATAGTTATACATATATAGACATGTATAGGTATATAGACATAGATACAAGTATGCACACACACACACACACACACACACACACACACATACATCTTCACAGTCGTTAGCAGTTCAAATACGTGTGTGGCATATTCGAACCGTTAAGATATATATATACGTATAGACATATAGACATACAGACAAACATACATATATACATAGACATACAGCATTTCTAAAGTCGTCATGAGTTCGTATACACTTGGGACAGGAATATTGGTT
>NW_028315614.1:5000-7969 GCF_046866305.1 Octopus bimaculoides | reverse complement strand
ATGGTATTCTCAAAGGGGTACGTCCTACATAGTCGTGACCTGATGGAGTTCCCTGGCTTTTCAACAATCTTAATGTTGTGTTTGGACTCCTCAAGAGCTTTTCTAAACCTACGCGCTAGTTCTCCATGGGCTGTGGCCACTACAAACATCACTCCTTGATATCTGTCGGTTTTATACCACATGTTCGCTCTGTTGGCTTTGTCACAAATTCTTTGTATCCTATTCCATTCTTTGTTTCTATATCTAGGGCAGGTACCACTGGTATCATTACTTATAATCTCATCTAACCTCCTTCTAGCTCCCCTGTATACTCGAACCCTATCTTTCTGATCATATCCAGAGAACTGCATGCGATGCATAAAGTTCTGTATATGTTTTTTCGTTTCATAGGGTTCGCATAGTGGGGAGATGTTGTTCATTATCCTAACTAAGTCTGCTATCAGTATGTTAATTTTCATGCTGTGTGACAAAGCTGAGTTCTTGTGAACAACATGTTTTGAGGCTATGGGTTTCATATAATATGAGTGGAGGAGCTGCACTCTATTGTTCACAGTCTCTAACCAAAGTTCAATATCAAGTACAGGGAGCCTATTGTTGGGGTGTTTAGTCGGGTAATCTATAGTTACCTTGATACTTTGGTGGATGGAGTTAGCTATTTGCTGGATGCTCTCCATTACGTTCCTTTCTGTTTCTACACGACCGTCACTAGAGTTGGTCCTAACTATGATATTAATGTCATCTACATATCTGCTGTAAAGTAGAAGAGTTGTGGACCGTTCTGCTAACATATGTTTAAGTTTTCTGTCCCACCAGGTCATGAAGAGGCCGGCCACATCTCCAGCTACACCAATGCCGATGGCTGCACCTTGAACCTGCATGTTTACTTTTTTGTTGAACTTTACTATGTGGTTCTTCAAGGTGGTTTTTATACTGGCCCCTATTGCGTGAGCCATCATTTCCTTCACCTGATTGTTGTTCTCAGGTTTTGGGTGGGTGCAGTCCAGCCACTCCAGCGTTGAGTGGTGCTTTTTTTCACTGCTGAAGTGATGGTGGGTGGTCTTCCCCTCTGTGGCCTGGTGGGGCAGAATCTACTGAGGTCATGGTCATCCAAATAGTTACTGTCGTAGCTTAGTCTGAGGTGGAGGCCTAGTTCCCTCGTGTTGACCTTGCGGAACTCCACTTCACTCTCATAGATCACTCTCATAGATCACAACTATGTAGGATGTACCCCTTTGAGAATACCATATGTACCAATGATAACTGCATGGTATGTAGGATTAGCCCTGGCATTAACTGCAGAAATAGAAATGTAGTTTACAGCATAAAATGCATGGAAGGTGCTTGTAAAGACCTGAATATGACATACATATGGGAAACATCTAGGAGCATTGCGGAACGGCTAAACAAACATATGAGACAATATGACGACAAGAAACAGTCGTCCATACTCTACCAACATGCCAAAGACCAGCATGGAGGCAACTTGAGTCAACTTGACATCCGCATCTTATCCAAGCACCCAAAAGACCCAACTCTCAGACAAATATGGGAGTACATGTAACAAAAAAAAAGCACCATTTGAACATGGCTAATGCCAGTAATGCCTGATTAGCACCTGTGCCAGTGGAATGTAATAAGCACCATTAGAGAGGGGTCGATGCCAGTGCCGCCTGACTGGCACTCATGCCAGTGGCACTTACAAAGCACCATTTGCGTGGGGCCAATGCCAGTGCCATCTGACTGGTACCTGTGCCGGTGGTACATAAAAGCACCAACTACACTCTCGGAGTGGTTGGCATTAGGAAAGGCATCCAGCTGTAGAAACCATGCCAGATCAGATTGGAGCCTGGTGTAGCCATCTGGTTCACCAGTCCTCAGTCAAACCGTCCAACCGATGCCAGCATGAAAAGTGGGCATTAAATGATGATGATGGGGATAATTATACATACACACCAACACATACACATATATAGAGATGCAGACATACATATACATAAATATACACACACACACACACACACACACAAAGATATATGCATATGTATATATATATATATATATATATATATATATATATATATATATATATATATATATATACCCACATATATATATATATATATATATATATAATAATAATATTAGGGACAAAATCCAAAATTACAGGTAAAAAAACTCAATTAAAATCAATTTATAAAAAATTAAAATTAAATTGAGCCTTATAGATAAAGTATATATAAAATATATAGTTTTAGGGAAAATAACCAATTTTCAAGAACTCATCGATGAAAATCCACTATCACATATAGAAAAATTAATAATTAAAAGCACAATAAATGAGTATAATATAAAGTAAAGTAAATATCATAAGATAAATATAATAAAAAGATTACACGTGTTTCATAACCAATTTTCAAATAGAAAAGAAATTTAAATCGATTAAAATCAATTGAAATTATCGAAAATAAGTTCTATTCAAAAATATAGCTACTCGTCAGATCGTAAGTAGAACAATAATTAGATATATATCTCAACCAACAATAAGTACCAAATGAATTAATATGAAATACTTATTATATAAAGATAGAAAAATTATTTAAAAAATATCATAATATCAAAATAATAACCATTCAATAATCATCCCTTCATCCATTATAATAACATGTATATTATATACAAAAAACATCTTACATAATGATAATTTATGGGTGGATAAGGTAATCGAGGTCGTTAGAGTAAGTGACAGAGTACTTAAGATTAGACTAGTGCTTCATCATAGATTAGCTACTGTCATCTCAGCCTATGCACCTCAACCGGGGCTACCAGATGGTCTGAAAGACCAATTCTATGACACCCTCTTACAAACTACCTCGTCGACGAGTGACAGGGACCTTCTCTTTGTGGCTGGAGACTTCAATGGTCATGTCGGACGTCGTGCTGGAGGCTTCCATGGCATACATGGAGGCTAT
>NW_028315613.1:0-8000 GCF_046866305.1 Octopus bimaculoides | reverse complement strand
ACGCACGTACGTATTTACGTACGCACGTACGTATTTACGTACGTACGTACGTACTATTTATGTACGTACGCACGTACTATTTACGTACGTTTTTACGGACGCACGTACGTATTTACGTACGTCGGCACGCACTAATTTACGTACTTACGCATGTATTTACGTACGTACGCACATATTTACGTACGTACGCAGGTACGTATTTACTTACGTACGTTGGCCTGTACGTATAAACGTACGCACGTACTATTTACGTACGTACGTTTTTACGGACGCACGTAGTATTTACGTACGTACGCACGCACTAATTTACGTACGTACGCACCTATATACGTACGTACGTACGCACGTATTTACGTATGTACGCACGTACGTATTTACGTACGTACGCGCGGACTATTTACGTACGTACGCACGTACTATTTACGTACGTACGTTTTCACGGACGCATGTACGTATTTACGTACGTACGCACGCACTAATTTACGTACGTACGCACGTATTTACGTACGTACGCATGTATTTACGTACGTACGCACGTACGTATTTACGTATGTACGCACGTACTATTTACGTACGTACGCACGTACTATTTACGTACGTACGCACGTACTATTTACGTACGTACGCACGTACTATTTACGTTCGTACGTTTTCATGGACGCACGTACGTATTTACGTACGTACGCACGCACTAATCTACGTACGTAGGCACGTATTTACGTACGTAAGCACGTACTATTTACGTACCTACGTTCTTACGGACGCACGTACGTATTTACGTACGTACGCACGCACTAATTCACGTACGTACGCACGTATTTACGTACGTACGTACGCTCGTATTTACGTACGTACGTACGTACGCACGTATCTACGTACGTACGCACGTACTATTTAAGTACGTACGCACGTAAGTATTTACGTACGTATTTACGTACGTACGTACGTACTATTTACGTACGTACGCATGTACTATTTACTTACGTTTTTACGGACGCACGTACGTATTTACGTACGTAAGCACGCATTAATTTACGTACGTACGCATGTATTTACGTACGTACGCACATATTTACGTACGTACGCACGTACTATTTACGTACCAACATTTTTACGGATGCACGTACGTATGTACGTACGTACGCACTAATTCACGTACGTACGCACGTATTTACGTACGTACGTACGTACGCACGTATTTACGTACGTACGCACGTACTACTTAAGTACGTACGTTTTTACGAACGCACGTACGTATTTACGTACGTACGCACGCACTAATTTACGTACGCACGCACTAATTTACGTACGTACGCACGTATTTACGTACGTACGCACGTAAGTATTTACGTATGTACGTAATATTTATGTACGTACGCACGTACTATTTACGTACGTTTTTACGGACGCACGTACGTATTTATGTACGTCCGCACGCACTAATTTACGTACGTACGCATGTATTTACGTACGTACGCACATATTTACGTACGTACGCAGGTACGTATTTACTTATGTACGTTCGCCTGTACGTATAAACGTATGCACGTACATATTTACGTACGTAAGCACGCATGTACGTACGCACTATTTACGTACGTACGTTTTTACGGACGCACGTAGTATTTACGTACGTACGCACGCACTAATTTACGTACGTACGCACCTATATACGTACGTACGTACGCACGTATTTACGTATGTACGCACGTACGTACGCGCGGACTATTTACGTGCGTACGCAAGTACTATTTACGTACGTACGTTTTCACGGACGGATGTACGTATTTACGTACGTACGCACGCACTAATTCACGTACGTACGCACGTATTTACGTACGTACGTATGTACGCACGTATTTACGTACGTACGTACGTACGCACGTACTATTTAAGTACGTAGTTTTTACGAACGCACGTACGTATTTACGTACGTACGCACGCACTAATTTACGTACGCACGCACTAATTTACGTACGTACGCATGTATTTACGTACGTACGCACGTAAGTATTTACGTATGTACGCACGTACGTATTTACCTACGCACGCACGTACGTATTTACGTACGTACGCACGTACGTACGTACTATTTATGTACGTACGCACGTACTATTTACGTACATTTTTACGGACGCACGTACGTATTTACGTACGTCCGCACGCACTAATTTAAGTACGTACGCATGTATTTACGTACGTACGCACATATTTACGTACGTACGCAGGTACGTATATACATTCGTACGTTCGCCTGTACGTATAAACGTATGCACGTACATATTAACGTAGGTAAGCACGCACGTACTATTTACGTACGTACGTTTTTACGGACGCACGTAGTATTTACGTACGTACGCACGCACTAATTTACGTACGTACGCACGCACTAATTTACGTACGTACGCACCTATATACGTACGTACGTACGCACATATTTACGTACGTACGCACGTACTATTTACTTACGTACGTTTTCATGGACGCATGTACGTATTTACGTACGTACGCACGCACTAATTTACGTACGTACGCACGTACGTATTTACGTACGTACGCACGTACTATTTACGTACGTACGCACGTACTATTTACGTACGTACGCAAGTACTATTTACGTACATACGCACGTACTATTTACGTTCGTACGTTTTCATGGACGCACGTACGTATTTAAGTACGTACGTTTTTACGAACGCACGTACGTATTTACGTACGTACGCACGTAAGTATTTACGTACGTATTTACGTACGTACGCACGTACTATTTATGTACGTACGCATGTACTATTTACTTACGTTTTTACGGACACACGTACGTATTTACGTACGTACGCACGCATAAATTTACGTACGTACGCATGTATTTACGTACGTACGCACATACTATTTACGTACGTACGTTTTCACGGACGCATGTACGTATTTACGTACGTACGGACGCACTAATTTACGTACGTACGCACGTATTTTCGTACGTACGCACGTACGTATTTACGTACGTACGCACGTACTATTTACGTACGTACGCACGTACTATTTACGTACGTACGCACGCACTATTTACGTACGTACGCACGTACTATTTACGTACGTACGTTTTAATGGACGCACGTACGTATTTACGTACGTACGCACGCACTAATTCACGTACGTACGCACGTATTTACGTACGTACGTACGTACGCACGTATTTAAGTACGTGCGTACGTACGCACGTATCTACGTACGTACGCACGTACTATATAAGTACGTACATTTTTACGAACGCACGTACGTATTTACGTACGTACGCACGTAAGTATTTACGTACGTACACACGTACGTATTTACGTACGTACGCACGTACTATTTACGTACGTACGCACGTATTTACGTACGCACACACGTACGTATTTACGTACGTACGAACGCACGTATTTACGTACGCACGCACGTACTATTTACGTACGTACGTTTTTACGGACGCACGGACGTATTTACGCACGTACGCACGCACTAATTTACGTACGCACGTATTTACGTACGTACGCACGTACGTATTTACGTACGTACGCACGTACCATTTACGTAAGTACGCACGTACTATTTACGTACGTACGTTTTCATGGACTCACGTACGTATTTACGTACGTACGCACGCACTAATTTACGTACGTACGCACATATTTACGTACGTAAGCACGTATTTACGTACGTTCGCACGTCCTATTTACGTACTAACGTTTTTACGGACGCACGTACGTATTTACGTACGTACGCACGCACTAATTCACGTACGTACGCACGTATTTACGTACGTACGTATGTACGCACGTACGTACGTACGTACGCACGTACTATTTAAGTACGTACGTCTTTACGAACGCACGTACGTATTTACGTACGTACGCTCGCACTAATTTACGTACGCACGCACTAATTTACTTACGTACGCACGTATTTACGTATGTACGCACGTAAGTATTTACGTATGTACGCACGTACGTATTTACGTACGCACGTACGTATTTACGTACGTACGTACTATTTATGTACGTACGCACGTTCTATTTACGTACGTTTTTACGGACGCACGTACGTATTTACGTACCTCCGCACGCACTAATTTACGTACTTACGCATGTATTTACGTACGTACGCACATATTTACGTACGTACGCAGGTAGTATTTACTTACGTACGTTCGTCTGTACGTATAAACGTACGCACGTACTATTTACGTACTTACTTTTTTACGGACGCACGTAGTATTTACGTACGTACGCACGCACTAATTTACGTACGTACGCACCTATATACGTACGTACGTACGCACGTAATTACGTATGTACGCACGTAATTACGTATGTACGCACGTACGTATTTACGTACGTACGCGCGGACTATTTACGTACGTACGCACGTACTATTTACGTACGTACGTTTTCAGGGACGCATGTACGTATTTACGTACGTACGCACGCACTAATTTACGTACGTACGCACGTACTATTTACGTACGTACGCACGTACTATTTACGTACGTACACACGTACTATTTACGTACGTACGCACGTACTATTTACGTTCGTACGTTTTCATGGACGCACGTACGTATTTACGTACGTACGCACGCACTAATTTACGTACGTACGCACGTATTTACGTACGTAAGCACGTACTATTTACGTACCTACGTTTTTATGGACGCACGTACGTATTTACGTACGTACGCACGTATTTACGTACGTACGTACGCTCGTATTTACGTACGTACGCACGTATCTACGTACGTACGCACGTACTATTTAAGTACGTACGTTTTTACGAACGCACGTACGTATTTACGTACGTACGCACGTAAGTATTTACGTACGTATTTACGTACGTACGTATTTACGTACGTACGTACGTAATATTTATGTACGTACGCATGTTCTATTTATTTACGTTTTTACGGACGCACGTACGTATTTACGTACGTACGCACGCATTAATTTACGTACGTACGCATGTATTTACGTACGTACGCACATATTTACGTACGTACGCACGTACTATTTACGTACCAACGTTTTTACGGACGCACGTACGTATTTACGTACGTACGCACTAATTCACTTACGTACGCACGTATTTACGTACGTACGTACGTACGCACGTATTTACGTACGTACGTACGTACGCACGTACGTACGCACGTACTACTTAAGTACGTACGTTTTTACGAACGCACGTACGTATTTACGTACGTACGCACGCACTAATTTACGTACGCACGCACTAATTTACGTACGTACGCACGCACTAATTCACGTACATACGCACGTATTTACGTACGTACGTACGCACGTATTTACGTACGTACGTACGTACGCACGTATCTACGTACGTACGCACGTACTATTTAAGTACGTACGTTTTTACGAACGCACGTACGTATTTACGTACGTACGCACGTAAGTATTTACGTACGTATTTACGTACGTACATACGTACTATTTATGTACGTACGCATGTACTATTTACTTACGTTTTTACGGACGCACGTACGTATTTACGTACGTACGCACGCATAAATTTACGTACGTACGCATGTATTTACGTACGTACGCACATATTTACGTACGTACGCACGTACGTATTTACGTACGTACGCACGTACTATTTACGTACGTACGCACGTACTATTTACGTACGTACGCACGTACTATTTACGTACGTACGTTTTCATGGACGCACGTACGTATTTACGTACGTACGCACGCACTAATTTACGTACGTACGCACGTATTTACGTATGTAAGCACGTACTATTTACGTACCTACATTTTTACGGACGCACGTACGTATTTACGTACGTACGCACGTACGTATTTAGGTACGTACGCACGTACGTATTTACGTACGTACGCACGTACTATTTACGTACGTACGCACGTACTATTTACGTACGTACGTTTTCATGGACGCACGTACGTATTTACGTAAGTACGCACGCACTAATTTACGTACGTACGCACGTATTTACGTACGTAAGCACGTACTATTTACGTACCTACGTTTTTACGGACGCACGTACGTATTTACGTACGTACGCACGCACTAATTCACGTACGTACGCAGTATTTACGTACGTACGTACGCACGTATTTACGTACGTACGTACGTACGCACGTACGTACGTACGCACGTATCTACGTACGTACGCACGTACTATTTAAGTACGTACGTTTTTACGTACGCACGCACTAATTTACGTACGCACGCACTAATTTACGTAAGTACGCACTAATTTACGTAAGTACGCACGTACTATTTACGAACCAACGTTTTTACGGACGCACGTACGTATTTACGTACGTACGCACGCACTAATTCACGCACGTATTAACGTACGTACGTACGTACGTACGTGCGTACGCACGTACGTACGCACGTACTATTTAAGTACGTACCTTTTTACGAACGCACGTACGTATTTACGTACGTACGCACGCACTAATTTACGTACGCACGCACTAATTTAAGTACGTACGCACGTATTTACGTACATACGCACGTAAGTATTTACGTATGTACGCACGTACGTATTTACGTACGTACGCACGTACGTACTATTTATGTACGTACGCACGTACTATTTACGTACGTTTTTTCGGACGCACGTACGTATTTACGTACGTCCGCACGCACTAATTTACGTACGTACGCATGTATTTACGTACGTACGCATGTATTTACTTACGTACGTATTTACTTACGTACGTTCGCCTGTACGTATAAACGTATGCACGTACATATTTACGTACGTAAGCACGCACGTACGTACGTACGTACGTGCGTACGCACGTACGTACGCACGTACTATTTAAGTACGTACCTTTTTACGAACGCACGTACGTATTTACGTACGTACGCACGCACTAATTTACGTACGCACGCACTAATTTACGTACGTACGCACCTATATACGTACGTACGTACGCACGTATTTACGTATGTACGCACGTACGCATTTACGTACGTACGCGCGGACTATTTACGTACGTACGCACGTACTATTTACGTACGTACGTTTTCACGGACGCATGTACGTATTTACGTACGTACGCACGCACTAATTTACGTACGTACGCAGGTATTTACGTACGTACGCACGTACGTATTTACGTACGTACGCACGTACTATTTACGTACGTACGCACGTACTATTTATGTACGTACGCACGTATTTACGTACGTTTGCACGTACATATGCGCAACGTGCGTCCGTATGCACGTAATATTTACCTACGATCGCACGCACGTTTTTATGTACGAACGTATGTATTTACGTACGTACGCACGTACCTATTTACGTACGTACGAACGCACGTAGACACGATCGGACGCACGTCCGCACGCATGTACGCACGGACGTAGTATACAAGAACGTATGTACGTCCAGACGCACGTACGTCCGTCGGTAAGGTCGTCCTTACGCATGTACAAACGTGCGCACGTACGAATGTCTGTACGCACGTACGTACGTACATATGCATGGTTTACGTACGTTTGTAGGTGCGTACGTACGAGCGTGCGTATGCACGTACGGACGTACGTATGCACGTATATATGCCCAACTTACGTATGTATGCACGTATTTATTTACGTAAGTACGCACGTACGAACACTCTTACGTACGCACGTAGGTATTTACGTACGTGCGCACGTATTTGCGTACGTACGCATGTAAGTATTTACGTACGTACGCAAGTACGTATTTACGTACGTACGCACGTACTATTTACGTACGTACGTTTACACGGACGCACGTACGTATTTACGTACGTACGCACGCACTAATTTACGTACGCACGTATTTACGTACGTACGCACGTACGTTTTTACGTTCGTTCGCACGTACTATTTACGTAAGTACGCACGTACTATTTACGTACGTACGTTTTCATGGACGCACGCACGTATTTACGTACGTACGCACGTATTTATGTGCGTACGCACGTACTATTTAC
>NW_028315612.1:0-8000 GCF_046866305.1 Octopus bimaculoides | reverse complement strand
GACTGGCTTGTGCGGGTGGCACATAAAAGACACCATTTCGAGCGTGGCCGTTTTCGTGCGGGTGACACGTAAAAGCACCCACTACACTCTCTGAGTGGTTGGCGTTAGGAAGGGCATCCAGCTGTAGAAACTCTGCCAAATCAGACTGGAGCCTGGTGTTGCCATCCGGTTTCACCAGTCCTCAGTCAAATCGTCCAACCCATGCTAGCATGGAAAGCGGACGTTAAACGATGATGATGATGATGATGATATATATATATATATATGTATGTATGTATGTATTTGCATATGTATGCTTATGTATACATACATATATAAATATATGTATCTGTCTATCTCTGTACGTGCATAAATGTTATGTATATGTGCATGTGTGTGTGTATATATATATATATATATATATGTATGTGTATGTATATGTATGTATGTATATATATGATCACTAGCTGGTGATTAACACACACTGAGAACAGGTAACCACCCAGAAACTCGAATTCGTGTGTATCATGTAAGGTTAGAAATGGGAGCGATGAACTCCCATCACAAATACTAATTGGACACAGAATGTGTGTCATTATCTTGCTAGAAGAGATGTCTTCCTGGGCTGTAAACGTCAGTAGCACTGTCTTGTACAGGACGCCACACTTGGTTGGCAATTATATATTACAATACCGTGTTGCTACAGTTTATATCTCACTTAGAAATTTAATATAGCTTTTTAAGCACAGGGGTGTTTGTGTGGTAAGTAGCTTGCTTACCAACCACATGGTTCCGGGTTCAGTGTCACTGTGTGGCACCTTGGGATCACCAAAGCCTTGTGTGTGGATTTGGTAGACGGAAACTGAAAGAAGCCCATCGTATATATACATACATACATACATATATATATATATATATATATATATATATATATATATATATATATATATATATATATATATATGTTTGTGTATCTGTGTTTGTCCTACACCATCTCTTGACAACTGATGTTGGTGTGTTTACGTCCCCATAACTTAGTGGTTCAGCAAAAAAGATTGATTGAATAAGTACTAGGCTTACAAAGAATAAGTCCTGGGGTGGATTTTTTCAACTAAAGGTGGTGCTCCAGTATGGCTGCAGTCAAGTGACTCAAACAATTAAAAGAGATATAAATACTGATTTCAAATTTTGGCACAAGGCCAGCAATTTTGAGGGAGGGTGTAAGTCAATTACACTGACTGCAGCACTCAGCTGGTACTTATCTGAAGGGCCCCGAAAGGATAAAAGGCATCATTAACCTCAGTGGAATTTGAACTCAGAATGTGAAAGTAGATGAAATGCCACTAAGCATTTTTCCTGCAGTGCTAACAATTCTGCCAACTTAAAATAGATATTGGTTTCAAATTTTGACACAAAGTGAACAATTTTGGGGAAGGGTGTAATTCGATTACATTGACCCCAGTATTCAACAGGTATTTATTTTATTGACCCTGAAAGGATGAAAAGCAAAGTTCATCTCAGCAGACTTTGAATTCAGAACATGAAGATGGATAAAATGCCTCTGACATGCTCACGATTCTGCCAGCTCACCACCTGGGGCTTAAAATAAATATTGGCTCAGATTTGATCAACTAAAATACCTTTCAATATAATGCTCCAGTATGACTGCCATCCAATGAGTGAAACAAGTGAAATAGTAAAATGATAGAAGAATATAAGAGCTATGTGTTTTGAGACACTGAAGATTGAGGGGGATTTGTGACATTTCTTATAAATAAAATATCATCATCATCATCATTTAATGTCAATTTTCCATGGGCTACAATGGACAGTTTAATGTCCCCACCCCATCCCCCCATTCTGGCACGGATTGGATGATTTAACAGGAGCTGGCAAGCCAGAGAGCTCCAAGCCAGACAATTGGAACCTGGTGCAGCTCTCCAGCCAAACCATTTAATCCATGCCAGAATGCAAAACAGACATTAAATGATGACGATGATGATGATGTGCCTGTTTTAAATATTCTATCTATTAGGAATACAGTAAATCTCTTTAACCATCAGTGTTCCAACGCACATAATATATCCTTGAAATCTGCTGCCCCCTTGTAATCACAGGTCATCAAGAGTATTAGCATTTAGGTAAAGAAACACCATTATATACAAACCCTATTTTCCATGGTAGAATACAGAGCACTCACATTATTCCAATAGTCGATGTTTGTCAATTATACAGTGTAACACGATTTTTGTCCTTGAGTAGAAACTATTATTTCCTGTTTGCTTACTCCTGGAAATTATGAAAAATCGATAATATTTCCTTCAAACTTTGCTTGTGTCACCATACTCCTACAAACTATGATGCTTCTCCACTACTTCTGCTCATCCTCACAGATGCACATATTGTCAGCAACTGAGGGACATGCTCAAGTGGTTAAGGTCAAGCAATTGACAAGCAAATCTGTGGTATTGAGCAGAATATTTGTTATAACGATAGTTCTGCTTCAGCAACTCAACACTGAATCTGTGTGAAATGTAATGGAAAAATAGGTCAGATTTAAAACAACGATGTCCAGGTGGCAAAAGCAAAGTTTGAAGGGAATAGTAGTGATTTCCATTGATTTCTAGATAGAAGCAAATAGGAAGTAACACTTATTGACCAAAGACAGAAAAAAGGCAGTGTTATTGGTGTGGCTATGTGGTAAGAAGCTTGCTCCCAATCACATGGCTCTGAGTTCAGTCCCACTGTGTGACACCTTGAGTAAGTGTCTTCTACTATAGCCACAGGCTGATCAAAGCCTTGAGAGTGGATTTGGTAGATAGAAACTGAAAGAAGCCTATCATGTGTTTGTGCCTGTGTTTGTCTGCCCCCACCCCCTGCTTGACAACTGATGTTGGCATGTTTATATCCTCATAACAATACAATAAGTACCAGTCTTAAAACATAAGTACTGGAATTGATCCATTCAACTAAAAATTCTTCAAGTTGGTGCCCCAGCATGGCCACAGTCTAATAACTGAAACAAGTAAAAGAAAAAAAGAAAACAGACTGGTTTCAAATTTTGTCACAAGGCCAGCAATTTCATTGAAGGGGTAAGGTGATTATATCGACCCCATTGTTCAACTGGTACCTATTTTATCAACTCCAAAAGGGTGAAAGGCAAAGTTGACCTCAGCAGAAACGTTTTATAATTGTAATCATAGCATGGAATCTTCTAGAACATTCCTTTTAGGATTTTAGGTTTTTACAGATTGCTTTGCTGGAATAAATCTAGCAGTGAATGAACTATTCTGATATTTCAAAATTGTGATATTAAATGTTATTTTGTCTCATGGATGCTATCAATTTAGCTGAAACCTTTTAAGGTCTGAGAAACTAGTTATTTCTGTTATATATAATTATTTATGTGTATAAAGATACATATACAAATATATATGTACACAGACACAGACAGACAGACACACACACACGCACACACACACACACACACACACACACACATACACACACACACACGCACACATACACACACACACACGCACACACACATACATGTATATATTATATATATGTGTATGCATGTTATGTATTTATGTATGTATGTGTGTATGTATGTATATGCCAATGCTTTTAGTTGCCTCTTATAACATGCAAAGTTGAAGCCATATATATATATATATATATATATATATATATATATGTATGTATGTATACCCTATGACTGGTGTAGCAGCATCATAGTCAACTGCTACAAAGGTAAAGGGGACGCTTTAGATACAAATAATTACAGAGGCATCAAGCTGTTAGATCAGGTTATGAAAGTTACAGAGAGGGTCATAGCCCAACTAATTAGGGAGCGAATCAATTTAGATGAGATGCAGTTTGGGTTCGTGCCAGGTAAAAGCACTACTGATGCCTTATTTCTAGTGAGACAGTTGCAAGAGAAATACCTAGCCAAGGATAAACCTCTGTACCTGGCTTTCGTTGACATGGAGAAAGCCTTTGACAGGGTCCCCCGATCCCTTATCTGGTGGTCAATGAGGAAACTTGGGATAGAAGAATGGCTAGTGAGAGCTGTGCGAGCCATGTACAGAGATGCGGCCAGTAAGGTGAGGGTTGGAAATGAGTACAGCAATGAATTCCGGGTAGAGGTAGGGGTCCACCAAGGTTCCGTCCTCAGCCCCCTATTATTTACCATAGTCCTCCAGGCAATCACAGAGGAGTTCAAGACAGGTTGCCCCTGGGAGCTCCTCTATGCTGATGACCTTGCCCTAATTGCGGAGTCACTATCAGAACTAGAGGAGAAGTTTCAAGTGTGGAAGCAAGGTCTAGAATTGAAGGGCCTTAGAGTCAACCTAGCTAAAACCAAAATCCTAATAAGTAGGAAGGTAGATAAAACACAAACCCCTTCAGGTAGATGGCCCTGCTCAGTATGTAGAAAAGGAGTAGGTAGTAACTCTATAAGATGTACCCGGTGCAAGCTATGGACACATAAGAGGTGCAGCAACATCAAAGGCAGGTTAACTAGCAAGTTAGTTTTTGTTTGTGGCAGATGTTCAGGTGCAATAAAGACTGCAAACAAACAGGAAACAACTTCTATCTCATTCCAGGGTGAAAAACTAGAGGTAGTCGATAGCTTCCGCTATCTGGGCGACCAAGTTAGTAGTGGGGGTGGGTGCGCTGAAAGTGTAGCTGCTAGAATAAGAATAGCCTGGGCAAAGTTTAGAGAGCTCTTACCCCTGCTGGCGACAAAGGGACTCTCACTCAGAGTAAAAGGCAGACTGTATGACGCATGCGTACGAACAACCATGCTACATGGCAGTGAAACATGGGCTGTAACTGCTGAGGACATACGTAAGCTCGCAAGGAATGAAGCCAGTATGCTCCGTTGGATGTGTAATGTCAATGTGAATACCCGTCAGAGTGTAAGTATCTTGAGAGAAAAGCTGAACATTAGAAGCATCAGTTGTGGCGTGCAAGAGAGACGATTGCGCTGGTATGGACATGTGGTGAGAATGGAGGAGGATAGCTGCGTGAAAAAGTGCCACACCCTAACAGTTGAGGGAACCCGTGGAAGAGGTAGGCCCAGGAAGACCTGGGCTGAGGTGGTGAGGCAAGACCTTCGTACATTGGGCCTCACCGAGGCGATGACTACGGACCGAGACCTTTGGAAATGGGCTGTGCGTGAGAAGACCCGGCAAGCCAAGTAAGATCGTTGCCAGTGCCCCTGGACTGGTTCTTGTGCGGGTGGCACATGAGATGCACCATTTTGAGCGTGGCCGTTGCCAGTACCGCCTGACTGGCTCCTGTAGGATTTTCGAGCGAGATCGTTGCCAGTGCCCCTGGACTGGCTTGTGCGGGTGGCACATAAAAGACACCATTTCGAGCGTGGCCGTTTTCGTGCGGGTGACACGTAAAAGCACCCACTACACTCTCTGAGTGGTTGGCGTTAGGAAGGGCATCCAGCTGTAGAAACTCTGCCAAATCAGACTGGAGCCTGGTGTTGCCATCCGGTTTCACCAGTCCTCAGTCAAATCGTCCAACCCATGCTAGCATGGAAAGCGGACGTTAAACGATGATGATGATGATGATGATGATATATATGTATGTATATACATACATATATATATATATATATATATATATACATATATATATATATATTTATATATATATATATATGTGTGTGTGTGTGTGTGTGTGTATGTATGTATGGCTTCAAATTTGCATGTCATAAGAGACAACTAAAAGCATTGGCATATACTTATGCATATACACACATATATATATTTACTCATATACACATATATGTGTGTATATGTGAGCATATGTACTGAAAAGTATCTTTATATATTTATATGTATGTATAAGTAATTATAAGAGGGATGGTATTATTAAAATACCATCACAAGTGGCAAGTGAATATCAGCCATACAGGCAAATCAATAAAATATATACATACAATATATATACATGAGGATATTACATGAGCACTTGCATTGCTAAAAATAGGAGTCAAAAATACTTCTGTGCCACGGAATAGTCACAAATCTAATACAGGCCTGGTAGGAGAAAATTCTAGTGAACATTAAAATCCTCTTATCTCTGCTAGGTCAGCACAAGTAATGCTATTCAACCTGATACCATGGTTTTGAAATGAGTGCCAAATAGGTGCCTGTTTCTCCTCAGCCAGAGTCTGCCAGCTAACTACTACCATGAGGAGAAACAAGCATTTATTTTTGTCTCTGTTTCTCCCTTTCTGTATCTTCCCCCCTCTCTCTCTCTTTCTCTCTATTGTGTGTGTGTGTGTGTGTATGCCCATAGAGTGAGTGTGTGCTTGCACCCACACATATACATACATACATACACACATGCACATGTGCATGCATGTGTATGGCATATAGATACATGCAATCTTGGTCACAAAACGTACACTGAAAATATGTATATGCTGAGAATGCCTTGATTTAAAAATGCTCTCAGTAAGACTATAAAGCAACTTTTATTATTGCTGTTGTTGTAAGCTGACATTTCAGCACAGTAAAAAAAACTATTTTTAAAGGCATATACTGTTTAGAGGACATGTAATTTTATTGAGAAAGTTGCATAGAGATCAGGGGTCATTTGTAGAGGGAATGTTAGGTTTTCCTTATTAAGTCTAGCTAGAGAAGAGGCGAAATTGTCTGTGCAGCCATAACTGACTTTTAGGTTACATCTATTAAAAATTTAGTGAAATTTATGACTGGTAGGGAAATGCTTGCTTACTAAACTGCAAGGTGAGTTGTACCATATAATTTTTCTTTTCCTGGTTTTCTTATCATTTGTATTTCCTAACTGAAGAATATATTGTATTGTTTCGTTAAAGGCTTTTCTTTTCAGGGCCACATTATAAAAATTATCTACACAGTTAAAAGTTTCTTTATTACATGAAATGTTAGTTATTCCTTTGCTAATGTTTTCTGATAAGTTCTTGATAATATTAGGTAGATGATTAGAATTTTTATTTATATAACATATGACCTTATTGTTTTTTTAAGGGCTGTAACAGTAGCAGCTTGTGTATAGGCACTAAAGAATTGCAGCACCCCCTATTTCCACTTGATATTATCGATAACATTCAATATAATGAATCCTTTTTTTAAAAATTCTTTCTTTATACTTGTACATTATATATCCGCAAGCTTAATGTCAGAAGCCATTCCTAGTTTATGAAAAAATACAAAACTCCTTATATAGAACTGTGTGCTTCACAGTTCCAGCAACACGGTGTTTGGCTGTTGTACATATACTCACATGTTTGAGATAGGGAGAGAGAGCACTGCACGAATGACAGTGCCATCCCAGTGTCCCAGTAGTGTTTCTTTTTGACTCCACGTGTGTTGTGCTTAAAAACATGTTTCTACTCTTGATAAAGCATAAAATTAGATTATTATCCTGCTTCCAGTTTCAGTGTTGCTGCCAGGATTTGATAAATAGGGCACATTTCCTCACCACTTATTTTGTGATTTAGGGGGATTTTTGAAAGACGTGTACAAATTACACACACTACCCAGCAGTGGCTAAAACACGAACTGATCAAGTTTATGTATAAATTTTCTTTTTATCAGTTTGTTTCCTTTTACACAATATTAAAACAACAGCTAAAGTAAGGCTTGATATGTATACATGCACACACACACACACACACACACACACATTGGTACACAATTTTTGTGTCTTCTGGTAATTGACTGTCAAGAATGTGTTAATGTATACAAATACACATATACATATCATGTAATATATAAATGTACATATACATATATATATATATATATATAAATATGTATATATATATATATATATGTATATATATATATATATATATATATATATATATATATATATATATATATATATATATATACGTATATACATATGTACATATACGTACATATAAGCACGCACACATACACACATACATACCCACAAACATGTATACAGAGTGTCACTATTTCATATTTTTAATTTTGCACATGTGC
>NW_028315611.1:0-8000 GCF_046866305.1 Octopus bimaculoides | reverse complement strand
TAGCTGAGCAAAACGACCCCAGGACTTATTCTATCGGTCTCTTTTGCCAAACCTCTTGGTTACGGGGACGTAAACACACCAGCATCGGTTGTCCAGCAATGCTAGGGGCACAAACACAAACATAAACACACATATATATATAGATAGATAGATAGATAGATACGACGGGCTTCTTTCAGTTTCCGTCTACCAAATCGACTCACAAGGCTTTGGTCGGCCCGAGGCTATAGTTGAAGTCACTTGCCCAAGGTACTATGCAGTGGGACTGAACCCAGAACCATATGGTTGGTAAGCAAGCTACTTACCACACAGCCACCCCTTCGCCTATTCACATAGCCACCCCGGCACCATATATATGTTTCTTTATGTTTCTTTATATTTTAAAGTTTATTTTCATTATTATTCTAATTCTTCATTCTTTTGGGTTTTATATACTTCTAATTACCATTTACATACATTTACATATATACACACATCCTTTTATCTTCTAGACAAGTGGTATAGACAAATAGAATAAAAAATCTCTCTACTTAAATTGTAATTATCCCATGGATGACCAGTAACTCCAGGGATATCATATTTCAAGTTTAATGGAGCTTGACACTATCTGTCAGACACACCTCATGTATGTCTGTCTATTCATACATACATACATACATATCTACATACATACCCACACACTCATTTATTCATACATATATATATATATATATATATATATATATACATATATACATATGTACATACATACACATATATATATATACATACATATGTATATATCAAACAATAAGCAACACGGATTTCAAAAGTGATTGCAGTACGCACGTTTCATGCTACTTCAATTTATTTAAGTAATGTGAGCATTACCTTAAATGCAATATGAAGAGCAATCTTCAGCTGCACGAAAATGCAGAAAAAAGACATATTATAAATGTGGTAACATATTAAATCCAAGTGGGAGAGAGCATACATAAAATCCAAATGTGAGGAAGAATATATAAGTCCATCTTGACATAGCGGAGTCTATCAGGCTAGTAATTGATTCTAGACAAAAGTTTTAACTGTCTCAGAATTCTATTGTTTCTTATCTAGTGGCCATAGCAAAGGGACAATTACTTCTAAAGAGAGGGAAGGTGTAAGCAGTATGCATGGACAAGGCTATAAAAGTATTAGAATCTAGAGGTTTCACTGGTCATAGTAGTATCAGGTCATTTTATGACTATCAAAATGTTGAGGAATTAATGTTGAGGAATTATAGCCCTAGGTATATGGGTCAAATAGGTTTTTTACTTTTAGTCTGAATAGAGTAACAGTATAGTGGTACAGACAACAACAGAACTCTAACTAATGTTTACACAATAAGAGGTATGTTAATAAAATAAATAAAATGAGATGTAATTATCTTCCACAAAAATCATGAAATAATGTCAATATTGAATTCAGGGGCTCTGGATAGGGTGTAAAATTTAAGGATATTAAATATATAGTGATCATGAACACTATTTTGAATTATCTTTAAAAACTTATTAGCTGACGATAAGATAATGATACTATTTAGGAGACACACAGGTAAGCTTTATTTATATAATGTGAATAAAAGATAAAAATTATTATCGGATTTATATTAGTTTATAATAATGTGTTTACTAAGGTTTAAGGGACTGAGAAAAGAAAGGATGTTAGGAAATAACAAGGATAATCAATACAGGAATCTGATGATTGATTTAAGTAGATTAGATGTTAAGGATAGAGATCAGGAATATATGTTATAAAGTTTCAATTACCAATATAAATATGTGCTAATTGATAGTTCTAGATGACCATAATAGAAGTAAAGTACTATAAATTTTGATAACTCTAGTTATTTAAATAAAAGTCCTATTTTTTTAAAAATTTAAAAGTGTGAGTAGAGCAATGCACACATGATACCCTAAGGTCTAATCTATTATTGATTAGATTAGGATTGTTCCTAAGTTTAAAAATTTCATATATTTCCATAGAACACAATTCACATCCATATCTATTATTTCTATAAGGTTGAGCTTTTCTTATAATTTCCCATTTAAGGCTAAAATTAATACCATTATCTTTTAACTCCCAAATTTTACTTGCCAAAGTCGTACTATTTGCCTTATTTCTAAGTCTAAACGAAGATTTATGGTTATATATTCACTGTTTCAGGTTAATACTACATCCTATATAAATATAACTCTCTGTTCTAGTACTAATGATGCATCTGTACACTACGTTACGGGTGCAACAAAATCCAAATAAAGGACAATGGGACTTTTTTCTACAGTTGTACATGGTGGGGTTATCAACTCCACCTATATTATTTCTAATATCTCTATTATTATTATTACTACAATTATTTACACTAATATCATTCATCAATTCCTCAATTCTATTATTAGGTATATATTGGCTATTACCATCATTATTTAATTCATATCTTGATGTGCTATTAGTTGGACTTATTCTTTCCACATTTGGCATATTGATATTATATGAATTATGTCCTTGATCACTATTACTTCTGTTGGAGTTGGGCCTATCATCAACTTCAGTTAAAACTGTAACATCATTACTGATATATTCTAATTGTTGGTTGAAATTATGGTTTATAAGACTAAGTATATTGCTACTATCTTCATAATTTCTTTCGCTATTGTTTTCACTTCTATTTGTATAATTATTGGTAGCATCATTATTGGTATTAGATGGATTATTATTTGCATTCATATGGCCACTATTTGTAATTTCATTAATTCTAGCTGACTTGATGTTTTTTTTTGTTTAACCTAGCTATGATTGTACCTACATTAGGAAGGGTAGAGTAAGAAATTCTGATTTTATGACAAGAGAAGATTTTACTATATCTGTGGGAAGAAGGGAAATTTTTTTGTAAACTATTCATGAATTTTTTATAAATATTTGTGGATATAGCACAGTTGAAGGGTATATTTAACCAGATCGAGTTTTTATTTTTTCTCTTAAATTTATTGTGTGGGTGGGTATGGGGTGTGCCATGATTACTATTATTTCCCAGCACAATATTATTATTATGATTAGTAGTTCTTTTAGTTGTGGGATGTTTACTATTTTTGTCATTTGATTCAACATTACTGTCTACTAACATAGGTTTATTATTAGTGTTGGTATATAGTTTACTATTAAGTTTACTATTAAAATGCACTTTATTACTTTTCTTATTAGTTAGATTTTTAGGTAAATAGGGTTGTTTTTTATTTGGTCCATTGTTGTTACTATTTAAGTTATTAGGTCTGTTATAACACTTATGATTATTATTATTATTATTATCATTATTATTGTTGTTATTGTTGCCATGTGCACTACTATCACTATTATTATTATTATTATTATTATTATTATTATTACCTGTATCAAGAAGAGATGTTCTACCAGGGTTAAGGAAAGCAATTTTTTGAGCATATCCAGCTTTAGACAAGGCCATATTATAGTAGCTTGAATTAGAATTAAATATATCAATGTTGGAAGATAATTTAGTAATTCTTTCAGAAATATTATTAACTAAAGAATTTAATACATTAGGTGGATGATTGGATAATCTACTTACATATCTAGTAGTTTCATTTTCTTTTCTATATGGGTGGTATAATCTAGTTTCTATGTTGAGAGTGGTATCTAAGAAATTTACAATTTTATTACCATATTCATAAGTAATGTCTAAGTTAAAACTTTTAAAAAATTTTCTGATTTTCTTTCTTATTCTCTCAATGAATGATTTGCTATTACTAGGGATGATGAATAAAGCATCATCTCTATATAGACCACCTTTTAGTTCAGGGATTTCTTTGTTTAAGCAATATAAGAGGTAAGGGCCAAACAGACCGATAGAATAAGTACTAGACTTACAAAGAATAAGTCCTTCTCTCCCCCCCCCCCCCGCCCAACAAAAGTACATCGAGTGAAAGCCAATGTCAAGACGATGCTGATTTGTTTCATCGATGTAAAAGGAATTGTCCACACAGAATAAAAGATAAGAGATACATACACACACACACACACACACACACGTACATACACATATATTATCGTAAATTTGATAAGGAAGTATAAACTTCACAATTTTAACTTTAAACATAAAGATAAGAGACAGCAAGGAATTGTCATGCCACAAATTATGTATATATTATGTACATATGTATATATATATGTATAGATGTATGTACGAGTGGATTTGGTAGACGGAAACTGAAAGAAGCCCGTCGTATATATCTATGTATGTGTGTATGAGTGTCTGTGTTTGTCCCCCAAACATCACTTAACAACCGATGCTGGTGTGTTTATGTCCCCGTAACTTAGCGGTTCGGCAAAAAGAGACCGATAGAATAAGTACTAGGCTTCCAAAGAATAAGTCCTGGGGTCGATTTGCTCGACTAAAAGTGGTGTTACAGCATGGCCACAGTCAAAAGACTGAAACAAGTAAAAGAGTAAAAGAGTATACATGTATATATATATATATATATATATATATATATATATATATATATATACAGACATACATATATATATATAGATATATATATATATATACAGAATCCTTTGCGTTTTGTTTTTATTTTACATTTCCAATTTTTATATATATATATATCATCATCATCATCATCGTCATTGAACGTCCGCTTTCCATGCTAGCATGGGTTGGACGATTTGACTGAGGACTGGTGAAACCAGATGGCTACACCAGGTTCCAATCTGATTTGGCAGAGTTTCTACAGCTGGATGCCATTCCTAACGCCAACCACTCAGAGAGTGTAGTGGGTGTTTTTTACTTGCCACCGGCACGAAGGCCAGTCATGCTGTACTGGCAACGGCCACGCTCAAAATGGTGTATTTTATGTGCCACCCGCACAAGAGCATCACCTCATCCCAGGTCTTCCTGGGCCTACCTCTTCCCTCCTATTCTAGTAGGGGATGAGGCATGATCGCACAAAACACTCACCTTAGCCCTCATCCCTGTCTTTCACTGCTAAACCCAACATTAAACCATGATCAACACTCGCAACAAACCTTCATCTTCAGTACTGATCCTGTTTAATCTCTACCCTCCCCATCGCTACAAAGCCTAACCCCTAGTTCAAACTTTGATCTCTTACCTAACTATTCTCTCTAAAAACCATTCACAAATCCCCAAGCTTACCCTAATATAGTCTAAAGTCTGAACCCCAATCCTAACAACAAACCCTCAACAAAATAAGAAAAACAGCAAATACTCAACAAAATAAGAAAAACTACTTACCTTTGGCAATTTGCCAACTATAACAGAAAACATGATATGCAAACAACGAGCAAAATATCAACCAACAACATTTGAACGTCAGATTTTTTTTAAAGTCAAATTTTTTATTTTTAAAGTCAGATTGTTTTTTTTTTTAAAGTCAGATTATTATTTTTTTTTTTTAACCCTTTCGTTACTAACCCGGCCGTAGCCGGACGAAAAGATTTTTGGTTCATAAGACTAACCCGGCCGTAGCCGGCCGAGCATACCCATTGTTATTTAAATGTATATTTGAACCCAAATCTCGTTAATACAGTCGTTAAAACACCTGATTTCACTTTGCAAACAGTTGACTTATTGTCTCCCACATTGTTTGGCCTGATATTTGAACTCAGTGAATTTTGGAAGATTTCTTTCCACATTTTTTGCGGCGTTGATTTTTTTCAACTTTGAAGATGGAGAGGAGTTTCATGCTATCAAGCAGTGATTCCGAATTTGAAGGTTTTTCAACAGAAGATATGGAGACATCGAAGAAAAGAATGAATGAGCTACAAAAGCACGTGGTGAACGATAAGGAATCGGATATTTCTGGATCCGAAACCGAAATCAGCGATTCTGAAAGCGGCGACGGTGACAGCGAGGACGATTTTACACCAGAATGGAGTAAAAATTAAAACAAACGTTTTTATTATCAATTTTTGTGAGGAAACAGGGTCTAGCCATAGTCTTTCTCAGGAAGCGAAACCTTTAGACTTCCTTTTCATGCTTGTTTCAACTGATTACTGCGGAAACAAACCGTTACGAAGAATGTAAACGAACCGGGAAAAAAAAGATAGCTTGCGGTTTCCTGTAACTGTAGATGAAATACGGGCATTTTTTGCCATAAATATTATTATGGGTAGGAATTTCAACCATGTTTCGTGGTCTGCTACCACAACAGCTCCTTTATAGGATCCAGTTAGCTCAAGACATCATGAGGAGGAACCACGTCCGGTTTCGGCCCCTACTCCTCTACCGTTTTGATGTGGCGGGGCCAGTTCTGGTGTTGGGTGGATGTCTTCTTTCACTGTTTGTGACTGTTTTAATTCAACTGTGGAATGTCCTTCGCTATGGTTATTTTCCGGAAGGTTCTCGCCACACGTCTTACGGTTCATCAACCCGCGTTGTTGAATTACTTTCTTCTGACATACCTTCCCTTGGTGGATTAGGATCCAGTTAGCTCAAGACATCATCAGGAGGAACCACGTCCGGTTTCGGCCCCTACTCCTCTACCGTTTTGACGTGGCGGGGCCACCCCCTTTCGGAGGTGTCTTCAGCTCTGGTGTTGGGTGCATGTTACCCAGACTAACAAATTACTGGAGCGATCAGGAACCTTTTGGCGATGAATATATTTCCAGTATTATGAACGAGTACGATTCGTGAAGCTGAACCAATATTTACATGTGAGGGACACTAGCAGTACCCCCCCCCCCCAGTACGTGGAGAACTTTGAGACAAAAATTATGCAATAGAATTGATTAAGAACCCTTTCTTTAATTATGTTCCAAATATCACATTAATATCTCTTTTACTTGTTTCAGTCTTTTGACTGTGGCCATGGTGGAGCACCGCCTTTTAGTCGAGCAAATCGACCCCAGGACTTACTCTTTGGAAGCCTAGTACTTTTTCTATCGGTCTCTTTTGCCGAACCGCTAAGTTACGGGGACATAAACACACCAGCATCGGTTGTCAAGCGATGTTGGTGGGGGGGGGGACAAACACAGACATACAAACACATACACACATACATATATACATACATACATATATACGACAGGCTTCTTTCAGTTTCCGTCTACCAAATCCACTCACAAGGCTTTGGTCGGCCCGGGGCTATAGTAGAAGACACTTGCCCAAGATGCCATGCAGTGGGACTGAACCCGGAACCATGTGGTTGGCAAAACAGCCACTCCTACACACATATATATATATATAGGAGGGGCTTCTTTCAGTTTCCGTCTACCAAATCCACTCACAAGGCTTTGGTTGGCCCGAGGCTATAGTAGAAGACATTTGCCCAAGATGCCACGCAGTGGGACTGAACCCCGGGACCATGTGGTTGGTAAGCAAACTACTTACTACACAGCCACTCCTAAAAGTTATAGGTGTTTAATGAGACTAGTCTAAATTCATGATTATTTTAGAATTTAATTGAAACTCATGAGGGGTGTATTTTGGCCAGAAATATAGTAACGAAAGGGTTAAAGTCAAATTTTTAATTTTTAAAGTCAGATTGTTTTTTTTTTTTTGTTTCTTATGTCGAATCATGAAATAGAAAAACTACTTACCTTTGGCAATTTGCCAACTATAACAGAAAACATGATATGCAAACAACGAGCAAAATATCAACCAACAACATTTGAACATCAGATTTTTTTTGATTTTTTTAATGTGTTGAATCATGAAATACACTTGTTTACTAAATACAGTTGTCCTTGGATTCACACAGTATTCTTTATCGAAACTTATCAACCACATAAGGTTCTTACCACATTGTCTTAGAATGAAATTACTATATACAGGGGGACCCAAAAGTAGGTTCGCAGTTCTTCAACAATCTCTTTTGCATTCATATATTAACAGTTTAGATCTTAATTATAAAACAATATGAAACCATTATTCTATGCTAATTTAGTTAATTGTAAGGTAGAAGGCATGTAAATAGCACCTTTTGAGCGGGATCGTTACCAGCGTC
>NW_028315609.1:2500-8458 GCF_046866305.1 Octopus bimaculoides | reverse complement strand
TAGGAAGGAAAGAGCGAATGTAGGAAGGAAAGAACGAACGTAGGAAAGAACGAACGAACGTAGGTAGGAAAGAACGAACGTTGGAACGAACGAACGTAAGAAGGAAAGAACGAACGTAGGAAGGAAAGAACGAACGTAGGAACGAACGAACGAACGAACGTGGGAACGACCGAACAAACGTAGGAATGAAAGAACGAACGTAGGAAGGAAAGAACGACCGTAGGAACGAACGAACGAACGTAGGAAGGAAAGAACGAACGTAGGAAGGAAAGAACGAACGTAGGAAGGAAAGAACGAACGTAGTAACGAACGAACGAACGTAGGAACGAACGATCGAACGTAGGAAGGAAAGAACGAACGTAGGAAAGAAAGAACGAACGTAGGAAGGAAAGAATGAACGTAGGAAGGAAAGAACGAACGTAGGAAGGAAAGAACGAATGCAGGAAGGAAAGAACGAACGTAGGAACGAACGTAGGAACGAACGTAGGAACGTAGGAAGGAAAGAACGAACGTAGGAAGGAGAGAACGAACGTAGGAAGGAAAGAACGAACGTTGGAACGAACGAAGGAACGTAGGAACGAACGAACGAACGTAGGAAGTAAAGAACGAACGTAGGAACGAACGAAGGAACGTAGGAAGGAAAGAACAAACGTAGGAAGGAAAGAACGAACGTAGGAAGGAAAGAACGAACGTAGGAAGTAAAGAATGTAGGAAGGAAAGAACGAACGTAGGAAGGAAAGAACGAACGTAGGAAGGAAAGAACGAACGTAGGAACGAACGAACGAACATAGGAAGGAAAAAACGAACATATGAAGGAAAGAACGGACGTAGGAACGAACGAACGAACTTAGGAAAGAAAGAACGAACGAACGAACGTAGGAGAGAACGAACGAACGTAGGAAGGAAAGAACGAACGTAGGAAGGAAAGAACGATAGTGGGAACGAACGAACGAACGTAAGAAGGAAAGAACGAACGTAGGAAGGAAAGAACGAACGTAGGAAGGAAAGAACGAACGTAGGAAGGAAAGAAAGAACGTAGGAACAAACGAACGAACGTAGGAATGAAAGAACGAACGTAGGAACGAACGAACGAACCTACGTAGGAACGAACGAACGAACGTAGGAAGGAAAGAACGAACGTAGGAGGGAAAGAACGAACGTAGGAACGGACGAACGAACGTAGGATGGGAAGAACGAACGTAGGAAGGAAAAAACGAACGTAGGAAGGAAAGAATGAACGTTGGAAGGAAACAACGAACTTAGGACGGAAATAACGAACGTAGGAAGGAAAGAACGAATGTAGGAAGCAAAGAACTAACGTAGGAACGAAGGAACAAACGTAGGAAGGAAAGAACGAACGTAGGAACGAACGAACGAACCTATGAAGGAAAGAACGAACGTAGGAACGAACGAACGAACGTAGGAACGAAAGACCGAACGGAGGAACGAACGAACGAACGTAGGAACGAACGAACGAACGTAGGAAGGAAACAACGCACGTAGGAAGGAAACAACGAACGTAGAAACGAACGAATGAACGTAGGAACGAACGAACGAACGTAGGAAGGAAAGAACGAACGTAGGAAGGAAAGAACGAACGTAGGAAGGAAACAACCAATGTAGGAACGAACAAATGAACGTAGGAACGAACGAACGAACGTAGGAAGTAAACAACGAACGTAGGAAGTAAAGAACGAACGTAGGAAAGAAAGAACGAACGTAGGAACGAACGAACGAACGTAGGAAGGAAAGAACGAACGTATGAAGGAAAGAACGGACGTAGGAACGAACGAACGAACTTAGGAAAGAAAGAAAGAACGAACGTAGGATGGAAAAAACGAACGTAGGAACGAACCAACGAACGTAGGTAGTAAACAACGAACGTCGGAAGGAAAGAACGAACGTAGGAAAGAAAGAACGAACGTAGGAACGAACGAACGAACGTAGGAAGGAAAGAACGAACGTAGGATGGAAAAAACGAACGTAGGAACGAACCAACGAACGTAGGTAGTAAACAACGAACGTCGGAAGGAAAGAACGAACGTAGGAAAGAACGAACAAACGTAGGAGAGAACGAACGAACGTAGGACGGAAAGAACGAACGTAGGATGGAAAGAACTAACGTAGGAAGGAACGAACGACCGTAAGAAGGAAAGAACGAACGTAGGAAGGAAAGAGCGAATGTAGGAAGGAAAGAACGAACGTAAGAAAGAACGAACGAACGTAGGTAGGAAAGAACGAACGTTGGAACGAACGAACGTAAGAAGGAAAGAACGAACGTAGGAAGGAAAGAACGAACGTAGGAACGAACAAACGAACGAACGTGGGAACGACCGAACAAACGTAGGAATGAAAGAACGAACGTAGGAAGGAAAGAACGACCGTAGGAACGAACGAACGAACGTAGGAAGGAAAGAACGAACGTAGGAAGGAAAGAACGAACGTAGGAATGAAAGAACGAACGTAGTAACGAACGAACGAACGTAGGAACGAACGATCGAACGTAGGAAGGAAAGAACGAAGGTAGGAAAGAAAGAACGAACGTAGGAAGGAAAGAACGAATGCAGGAAGGAAAGAACGAACGTAGGAACGAACGTAGGAACGAACGTAGGAACGTAGGAAGGAAAGAACGAACGTAGGAAGGAGAGAACGAACGTAGGAAGGAAAGAACGAACGTTGGAACGAACGAAGGAACGTAGGAACGAACGAACGAACGTAGGAAGTAAAGAACGAACGTAGGAACGAACGAACGAACGTAGGAAGGAAAGAACAAACGTAGGAAGGAAAGAACGAACGTAGGAAGGAAAGAACGAACGTAGGAAGTAAAGAATGTAGGAAGGAAAGAACGAACGTAGGAAGGAAAGAACGAACGTAGGAAGGAAAGAACGAACGTAGGAACGAACGAACGAACATAGGAAGGAAAAAACGAACATATGAAGGAAAGAACGGACGTAGGAACGAACGAACGAACTTAGGAAAGAAAGAACGAACGAACGAACGTAGGAGAGAACGAACGAACGTAGGAAGGAAAGAACGAACGTAGGAAGGAAAGAACGATAGTGGGAACGAACGAACGAACGTAAGAACGAACGTAGGAAGGAAAGAACGAACGTAGGAAGGAAAGAAAGAACGTAGGAACAAACGAACGAACGTAGGAAGGAAAGAACGAACGTAGGAAGGAAAGAACGAACGTAGGAACGGACGAACGAACGTAGGATGGGAAGAACGAACGTAGGAAGGAAAAAACGAACGTAGGAAGGAAAGAATGAACGTTGGAAGGAAACAACGAACTTAGGACGGAAATAACGAACGTAGGAAGGAAAGAACGAATGTAGGAAGCAAAGAACTAACGTAGGATCGAAGGAACAAACGTAGGGAGGAAAGAACGAACGTAGGAACGAACGAACGAACCTATGAAGGAAAGATCGAACGTAGGAACGAACGAACGAACGTAGGAACGAAAGACCGAACGGAGGAACGAACGAACGAACGTAGGAACGAACCAACGAACGTATGAACGAACGAAAGGAGGAACGAACGAACGAACGTAGGAACCAACGAACGAACGAACGTAGGAACTAAGGAACGAACGGAGGAAAGAACGGAGGAACGAACGAACGAACGAACGAACGAACGAACGAACGGAGGAACGCATGAACGAACGTAGGAACGAACGAACGAACGAACGAACGAATGAACGGAGGAATGAACGAACGAACGGAGGAACGAACGAATGAACGAACGTAGGAACGAACGAACGAACGTAGGAACGAACGAACGTAGGAACGAACGAACGAACGGAGGAACAAACGATCGAACGTAGGAACGAACGAACGGAGGAACGAACGAACGGAGGAACGAACGAACGAACGTAGGAACGAATGGACGAACGTAGGCACGAACGAACGGAAGAACGATCGAACGTAGGAACGATGGAACGATCGACCGAACGAACGTTCCTACGTTCGTTCCTTCGTTCGTTCCATCGTTCGTTCGTTCGTCCCTGCCTTCGTTCGTTCGTTCCTCCATTCGTTCGTTCATCCTTACGTTCGTTCTTTCGTTCCTACGTTCGTTCTTTCGTTCCTACGTTCGTTCGTTCATTCCTCCCTTCCTCCGTTCGTTCGTTCGTTTGTTCCTACGTTCGTTCATTCGTTTCTACGTTCGATGGTTCCTCCGTTCGTTCGTTCGTTCCTACGTTCGTTCTTTCGTTCCTATGTTCGTTCGTTCGTTCGTATCTCCGTTCGTTCGATCCTACGTTCGTTCGTTCCTCCGATCGTTCGTTCCTACGTTCGTTCCTCCGTTCGTTCGTTCGTTCCTACGTTCGGTCGTTCCTCCGTTCGTTCGTTCTTTCGTTCCTACGTTCGGTCGTTCCTCCGTTCGTTCGTTCCTACGTTCGTTCCTCCTTTCGATCCTATGTTCGTTCGTGCGTTCCTACGTTCGTTCGTTCGATTGTTCGTTCCTACGTTCGTTCATTCCTCTGTTCGTTCGTTCGTTCCTACGTTCGTTCGTTCGTTCCTACATTCGTTCCTCCGTTCGTTCGTTCGTTTCTACGTTCTTTCGTTCGTTCGTTCGCTCGTTCCTCCGTTCGTTCCTACGTTCGTTCGTTCGTTCCTCCGTTCGTTTGTTCGTTCCTACGTTCGTTCGTTGGTCCCTCCGTTCGTTCGTTCGTTCCTCCATTCGTTCGTTCGTTCGTTCGTTCCTCCATTCGTTCGTTCGTTCCTACGTTCGTTCGTTCGTTCGTTCCTCCGTTCTTTCGTTCGTTCCTCCGTTTGTTCGTTCGTTCCTACGTTCGTTCGTTCGTTCCTACGTTCGTTCTTTCGTTCCTACGCTCGTTCGTTCCTACGTTCGTCCGCTCCTCCGTTCGTTCGTTCGTCCGTCCGTTCGTTCGTTCCTACGTTTGTTCGTTCGTTCCTTCGTTCGTTCCTACGTTCGTTCGTTCCTCCGTTATTTCCTTCGTTCGTTCGTTCTTACGTTCGTTTCTACGTTCTTTCGTTCGTTCCTCCGTTCGTCCCTACGTTCGTTCGTTCGTTCCTCCGTTCGTTCGTTCGATCCTCCGTTCTTTCGTTCGTTCGTTCGCTCGTTCCTCCGTTCGTTGTTCCCTCCGTTCGTTCGTTCCTCCGTTCTTTCGTTCGTTCCTCCGTTCGTTCGTTCGTTCTTCCCACGAACACAAATTAAATTGTTTTCGTGGAGGGTAGTGGCGGACGGAAAACAAGACAGGAAAACGAAACGGTGAAATAAACAAACAAAAAGGCTGTATAGCCAGACGTGAAGTGTGTATGTCTTGAACTCTGTGAAGCACGTACAGGAGGAGCAAACAAGTACGTACGAGCTTGGTGAATCCAAGAACGAAAGGAAACGTTTAAGATGGTTCCCATACATTCCCTGAGTAGAAGTTTACATTTTTAACATCGACGATTCCTATGGATCGCATAAATTGTAATTCTTCATAACATATGTCGGAATAAAGTATGCAGTTATAACATGTGTTTACTCCATTCCTTAAATTTATATATATATATATATATATATATATATATACATATATATATACACAGATATATATATACAGATATATATATACACATATATATATAAGTATATACATATACATATATATATATTCATATATATATATATATGCACACATATATACATATATATATACACACACATATATATATATTCACACATATATATATACACACATATATATATACACATATATATGCACACACATATATATTTATACACACACATTTATATATACACACACATATATATATATGTTGTTGTACTTGGGGATGGTCATATTGCCAGTGTAGCCAATAAAAACACACGCACTGTATATTTGGTGTTAATTTGCTTCAGCTTTATATTACATTAATCTTAATCTTATTTCGGCCAGAGTTCTTTCGTCACACTTCTGTGACCTCATCAGTGGTCCTTTGTTTCCTTCCT
>NW_028315608.1:0-8648 GCF_046866305.1 Octopus bimaculoides | reverse complement strand
AGGCGGACGAGAAGGAAAAAGATGAAGAAGCAGAAGCAGCAGGCCGAGCGAGTCGTGGCGGCAGCGAGAAGGAAGCGATTGTGAGCGAGCAAAGAGAATGCGGACGCCTCGGCGGCGGACTGCCGCAGCCGAACCGCCGGTGCGATGGAAAGGCCTACGTATCTGCTGCCTTACGAGCCACGCGGCCGGTAGCGTACCCGTAAGTTGGCGATCGAAAGCGCTGTCGACCGGGAGTGTGTGTGTCTGTGTGTGTGTGTTACACGGCGGCCAAGGCGGACGAGAAAGAAGAAGAAGAGGAAGAAGAAGCAGCAGCAAGCGGCAGCGAGGAGGGAAGCGATTGGCAGCGAGTAAAGAGAATGCGGACGCCTCGGCGGCGGACGGCCGCCGCCGAACCGCCGGCTCGATGGAAAGGCCGACGTGTCGGCTGCGATACGAGCCACGCGGCCTCTACCGTACCCGTGACGGGGCCCGATTCCCGATTCGCGAGTTTGCGGGTCGGGGCCCGGCGGAATAGTCAGGCTCTAGGTGACCCTCATACCCCAAGGGGGTCCAGGACTACTATGTAGGTAGTCGTCGATCGGACGGTCGTACCCTATGACCCGCACCCCGAACCGCAGCCGATTGAAAGGCAGACGGTCGGCCGGCCGGCCGGGCGCCGCCGCGTACCCGCAGAGCCGATCGAAAGAGGCCGAATTGAGAGCGACGCCTCGGCGGCGGACTGCCGCCGCCGAACCGCCGGCACCGCGATGGAAAGGCCGACGTGTCGGCTGCGATACGAGCCACGCGGCCGGTACCGTACCCGTGAGTTTGCGATCGAAAGCGCTGTCGGCCGGGAGTGTGTGCGGCCTAGGCGGCGGCCTAGGCGGACGAGAAGGAAGAGATTGGGAGAGAGCAAAGAGAATGCGGACGCCTCGGAGGCGGACTGCCGCCGCCGAACCGCCGGCTCGATTGAAATGCCGACGTGTCGGCTGCGATACGAACCACGCGGCCGCTAGCGTACCCGTTTCGGGGTCCGATTCGCGAGTTCGCGAGTTTGCGGGTCGGGGTGCGGGGGGAATAGTCACCCTCTAGGTGACCCTCATACCCCAAGGGGGTCCAGACTACTATGTAGGGTAGTCGTTGATGGGATGGGTTCGCCGACTGGAAGGAATGTTTTAGCCTCTCATTAATTCCGACGGTCGGACCCGCGTAACCCGCCGCGCGATCGATTCTACACGGCCGGCGCGTCCTCGATTCTTCCGCCGACCACCCGCCCGCCTAGTAGTGAGCTACCTCGCCTTCGCTGACGACGTCGTTCCGCGCCCCGCGCCGCGTCAGATTCGCTCGTTCGCCCGCCGACAGCCGCCTGCCCGCCTGTTCGTGCTGTCACCATCGACCGATCGGTATCCTCCTCCTCCTCTTCCTCGCCTACGCCAAGGACTCCGACCGGAAGGGATGTCCTCGCCTCTCCTTTCTGCTGACGGTCGGACCCGCTTAACCCGCCGCTCGATTGATTCTACACGGCCGGCGCGTCCACGATTCTTCCGCCGACCACCCGCCCGCCGCCTCGTAACGAGCCCCTCGCCCTCGCTGACGCCGTCGTTCCGCGCCCCGCGCCGCGTCAGATTCGCTCGTTCGCCCGCCGACAGCCGCCTGCCCGCCTGTTCGTGCTGTCACCATCGACCGATCGGTATCCTCCACCTCCTCTTCGTCGCCTACGACTAGCACTCTGACCGGAAGGGATGTCCTCGCCTCTCCTTTCTGCTGACGGTCGGACCCGCTTAACTCGCCGCTCGATTGATTCTACACGGCCGGTGCGTCCACGATTCTTCCGCCGACCACCCGCCCGCCGCCTCGTAACGAGCCCCTCGCCCTCGCTGACGCCGTCGTTCCGCGCCCCCGCGGCCGCGTCAGATTCGCTCGTTCGCCCGCCGACAGCCGCCTGCCCGCCTGTTCGTGCTGTCACCATCGACCGATCGGTATCCTCCTCCTCCTCTTCCTCGCCTACGCCAAGGACTCCGACCGGAAGGGATGTCCTCGCCTCTCCTTTCTGCTGACGGTCGGACCCGCTTAACCCGCCGCTCGATTGATTCTACACGGCCGGCGCGTCCACGATTCTTCCGCCGACCACCCCGCCCGCCGCCTCGTAACGAGCCCCTCGCCCTCGCTGACGTCGTCGTTCCGCGCCCCGCGCCGCGTCAGTTTCGCTCGTTCGGCCGCCGACAGCCGCCTGCCCGCCTGTTCGTGCTGTCACCATCGACCGATCGGTATCCTCCACTTCCTCGCCTACGCCAAGCACTGCGACCGGAAGGGATGTCCTCGACTCTCCTTTCTGCTGACGGTCGGACCCGCTTAACCCGCCGCTCGATTGATTCTACACGGCCGGCGCGTCCACGATTCTTCCGCCGACCACCCGCCCGCCGCCTCGTAACGAGCCCCTCGCCCTCGCTGACGCCGTCGTTCCGCGCCCGCGCCCGCGTCAGATTCGCTCGTTCGCCCGCCGACAGCCGCCTGCCCGCCTGTTCGTGCTGTCACCATCGACCGATCGGTATCCTCCTCCTCCTCTTCCTCGCCTACGCCAAGCACTCTGACCGGAAGGGATGTCCTCGCCTCTCCTTTCTGCTGACGGTCGGACCCGCTTAACCCGCCGCTCGATTGATTCTACACGGCCGGTGCGTCCACGATTCTTCCGCCGACCACCCGCCCGCCGCCTCGTAACGAGCCCCTCGCCCTCGCTAACGCCGTCGTTCCGCGCCCCGCGCCGCGTCAGATTCGCTCGTTCGCCCGCCGACAGCCGCCTGCCCGCCTGTTCGTGCTGTCACCATCGACCGATCGGTATCCTCCTCTTCCTCGCCTACGCCAAGCACTCCGACCGGAAGGGATGTCCTCGCCTCTCCTTTCTGCTGACGGTCGGACCCGCTTAACCCGCCGCTCGATTGATTCTACACGGCCGGCGCGTCCACGATTCTTCCGCCGACCACCCGCCCGCCGCCTCGTAACGAGCCCCTCGCCCTCGCTGACGCCGTCGTTCCGCGCCCCGCGCCGCGTCAGATTCGCTCGTTCGCCCGCCGACAGCCGCCCTATGACCCGCACCCCGAACCGCAGCCGATTGAAAGGCAGACGGTCGGCCGGCCGGCCGGGCGCCGCCGCGTACCCGCAGAGCCGATCGAAAGAGGCCGAATTGAGAGCGACGCCTCGGCGGCGGACTGCCGCCGCCGAACCGCCGGCACCGCGATGGAAAGGCCGACGTGTCGGCTGCGATACGAGCCACGCGGCCGGTACCGTACCCGTGAGTTTGCGATCGAAAGCGCTGTCGGCCGGTGAGTGTGTGCGGCCTAGGCGGCGGCCTAGGCGACGAGAAGGAAGAGATTGGGAGAGAGCAAAGAGAATGCGGACGCCTCGGAGGCGGACTGCCGCCGCCGAACCGCCGGCTCGATTGAAATGCCGACGTGTCGGCTGCGATACGAGCCACGCGGCCGGTACCGTACCCGTGAGTTTGCGATCGAAAGCGCTGTCGGCCGGGAGTGTGTGTGTGTCTGTGTGTGTGTTACACGGAGGCCTAGGCGGACGAGAAAGAAGAAGCAGGCCGAGCGAGTCGTGGCGGCGGCAGCAGCGGCGGAAGTAGCAGCGAGAAGGAAGCGATTGGGAGCGAGCAAAGAGAATGCGTACGCCTCGGCGGAGGACTACCGCCGCCGAACCGCCGCGGCTCGATGGAAAGGCCGACGTGTCGGCTGCGATACGAACCACGCGGCCGCTAGCGTACCCGTTTCGGGGTCCGATTCGCGAGTTCGCGAGTTTGCGGGTCGGGGTGCGGGGGAATAGTCACCCTCTAGGTGACCCTCATACCCCAAGGGGGTCCAGACTACTATGTAGGGTAGTCGTTGATCGGATGGGTTCGCCGACTGGAAGGAATGTTTTAGCCTCTCATTAATTCCGACGGTCGGACCCGCGTAACCCGCCGCGCGATCGATTCTACACGGCCGGCGCGTCCTCGATTCTTCCGCCGACCACCCGCCCGCCTAGTAGTGAGCTACCTCGCCTTCGCTGACGACGTCGTTCCGCGCCCCGCGCCGCGTCAGATTCGCTCGTTCGCCCGCCGACAGCCGCCTGCCCGCCTGTTCGTGCTGTCACCATCGACCGATCGGTATCCTCCTCCTCCTCTTCCTCGCCTACGCCAAGGACTCCGACCGGAAGGGATGTCCTCGCCTCTCCTTTCTGCTGACGGTCGGACCCGCTTAACCCGCCGCTCGATTGATTCTACACGGCCGGCGCGTCCACGATTCTTCCGCCGACCACCCGCCCGCCGCCTCGTAACGAGCCCCTCGCCCTCGCTGACGCCGTCGTTCCGCGCCCCGCGCCGCGTCAGATTCGCTCGTTCGCCCGCCGACAGCCGCCTGCCCGCCTGTTCGTGCTGTCACCATCGACCGATCGGTATCCTCCACCTCCTCTTCGTCGCCTACGACTAGCACTCTGACCGGAAGGGATGTCCTCGCCTCTCCTTTCTGCTGACGGTCGGACCCGCTTAACTCGCCGCTCGATTGATTCTACACGGCCGGTGCGTCCACGATTCTTCCGCCGACCACCCGCCCGCCGCCTCGTAACGAGCCCCTCGCCCTCGCTGACGCCGTCGTTCCGCGCCCCGCGCCGCGTCAGATTCGCTCGTTCGCCCGCCGACAGCCGCCTGCCCGCCTGTTCGTGCTGTCACCATCGACCGATCGGTATCCTCCTCTTCCTCGCCTACGCCAAGCACTCCGACCGGAAGGGATGTCGTCGCCTCTCCTTTCTGCTGACGGTCGGACCCGCTTAACCCGCCGCTCGATTGATTCTACACGGCCGGCGCGTCCACGATTCTTCCGCCGACCACCCGCCCGCCGCCTCGTAACGAGCCCCTCGCCCTCGCTGACGTCGTCGTTCCGCGCCCCGCGCCGCGTCAGTTTCGCTCGTTCGGCCGCCGACAGCCGCCTGCCCGCCTGTTCGTGCTGTCACCATCGACCGATCGGTATCCTCCACTTCCTCGCCTACGCCAAGCACTGCGACCGGAAGGGATGTCCTCGACTCTCCTTTCTGCTGACGGTCGGACCCGCTTAACCCGCCGCTCGATTGATTCTACACGGCCGGCGCGTCCACGATTCTTCCGCCGACCACCCGCCCGCCGCCTCGTAACGAGCCCCTCGCCCTCGCTGACGCCGTCGTTCCGCGCCCCGCGCCGCGTCAGATTCGCTCGTTCGCCCGCCGACAGCCGCCTGCCCGCCTGTTCGTGCTGTCACCATCGACCGATCGGTATCCTCCTCCTCCTCTTCCTCGCCTACGCCAAGCACTCTGACCGGAAGGGATGTCCTCGCCTCTCCTTTCTGCTGACGGTCGGACCCGCTTAACCCGCCGCTCGATTGATTCTACACGGCCGGTGCGTCCACGATTCTTCCGCCGACCACCCGCCCGCCGCCTCGTAACGAGCCCCTCGCCCTCGCTAACGCCGTCGTTCCGCGCCCCGCGCCGCGTCAGATTCGCTCGTTCGCCCGCCGACAGCCGCCTGCCCGCCTGTTCGTGCTGTCACCATCGACCGATCGGTATCCTCCTCTTCCTCGCCTACGCCAAGCACTCCGACCGGAAGGGATGTCCTCGCCTCTCCTTTCTGCTGACGGTCGGACCCGCTTAACCCGCCGCTCGATTGATTCTACACGGCCGGCGCGTCCACGATTCTTCCGCCGACCACCCGCCCGCCGCCTCGTAACGAGCCCCTCGCCCTCGCTGACGCCGTCGTTCCGCGCCCCGCGCCGCGTCAGATTCGCTCGTTCGCCCGCCGACAGCCGCCTGCCCGCCTGTTCGTGCTGTCACCATCGACCGATCGGTATCCTCCACCTCCTCTTCCTCGCCTACGCCAAGCACTCCGACCGGAAGGGATGTCCTCGCCTCTCCTTTCTGCTGACGGTCGGACCCGCTTAACCCGCCGCTCGATTGATTCTACACGGCCGGCGCGTCCACGATTCTTCCGCCGACCACCCGCCCGCCGCCTCGTAACGAGCCCCTCGCCCTCGCTGACGCCGTCGTTCCGCGCCTCGCGCCGCGTCAGATTCGCTCGTTCGCCCGCCGACAGCCGCCTGCCCGCCTGTTCGTGCTGTCACCATCGACCGATCGGTATCCTCCTCCTCCTCTTCCTCGCCTACGCCAAGCACTCCGACCGGAAGGGATGTCCTCGCCTCTCCTTTCTGCTGACGGTCGGACCCGCTTAACCCGCCGCTCGATTGATTCTACACGGCCGGCGCGTCCACGATTCTTCCGTCGCCCACACGCCCGCCGCCTCGTAACGAGCCCCTCGCCCTCGCTGACGCCGTCGTTCCGCGCCCCGCGCCGCGTCAGATTCGCTCGTTCGCCCGCCGA
Organism: Octopus bimaculoides; assembly: GCF_046866305.1. Taxonomy (NCBI): domain Eukaryota; kingdom Metazoa; phylum Mollusca; class Cephalopoda; order Octopoda; family Octopodidae; genus Octopus; species Octopus bimaculoides. The sequence continues at coordinate 2,291 of NW_028315608.1, read as the reverse complement.
CAGCCGCCTGCCCGCCTGTTCGTGCTGTCACCATCGACCGATCGGTATCCTCCCCCTCCTCTTCGTCGCCTACGCCAAGCACTCTGACCGGAAGGGATGTCCTCGCCTCTCCTTTCTGCTGACGGTCGGACCCGCTTAACCCGCCGCTCGATTGATTCTACACGTCCGGCGCGTCCACGATTTTTCCGCCGACCACCCGCCCGCCGCCTCGTAACGAGCCCCTCGCCCTCCCTGACGCCGTCGTTCCGCGCCCCGCGCCGCGTCAGATTCGCTCGTTCGCCCGCCGACAGCCGCCTGCCCGCCTGTTCGTGCTGTCACCATCGACCGATCGGTATCCTCCTACTCCTCTTCCTCGCCTACGCCAAGCACTCCGACCGGAAGGGATGTCCTCGCCTCTCCTTTCTGCTGACGGTCGGACCCGCTTAACCCGCCGCTCGATTGATTCTACACGGCCGGCGCGTCCACGATTCTTCCGCCGACCACCCGCCCGCCGCCTCGTAACGAGCCCCTCGCCCTCGCTGACGCCGTCATTCCGCGCCCCGCGCCGCGTCAGATTCGCTCGTTCGCCCGCCGACAGCCGCCTGCCCGCCTGTTCGTGCTGTCACCATCGACCGATCGGTATCCTCCTACTCCTCTTCCTCGCCTACGCCAAGCACTCCGACCGGAAGGGATGTCCTCGCCTCTCCTTTCTGCTGACGGTCGGACCCGCTTAACCCGCCGCTCGATTGATTCTACACGGCCGGCGCGTCCACGATTCTTCCGTCGCCCACCCGCCCGCCGCCTCGTAACGAGCCCCTCGCCCTCGCTGACGCCGTCGTTCCGCGCCCCGCGCCGCGTCAGATTCGCTCGTTCGCCCGCCGACAGCCGCCTGCCCGCCTGTTCGTGCTGTCACCATCGACCGATCGGTATCCTCCTCCTCCTCTTCGTCGCCTACGCCAAGCACTCTGACCGGAAGGGATGTCCTCGCCTCTCCTTTCTGCTGACGGTCGGACCCGCTTAACCCGCCGCTCGATTGATTCTACACGGCCGGCATGTCCACGATTCTTCCGCCGACCACCCGCCCGCCGCCTCGTAACGAGCCCCTCGCCCTCGCTGACGCCGTCGTTCCGCGCCCCGCGCCGCGTCAGATTCGCTCGTTCGCCCGCCGACAGCCGCCTGCCCGCCTGTTCGTGCTGTCACCATCGACCGATCGGTATCCTCCTCCTCCTCTTCCTCGCCTACGCCAAGCACTCCGACCGGAAGGGATGTCCTCGCCTCTCCTTTCTGCTGACGGTCGGACCCGCTTAACCCGCCGCTCGATTGATTCTACACGGCCGGCGCGTCCACGATTCTTCCGCCGACCACCCGCCCGCCGCCTCGTAACGAGCCCCTCGCCCTCGCTGACGCCGTCGTTCCGCGCCCCGCGCCGCGTCAGATTCGCTCGTTCGCCCGCCGACAGCCGCCTGCCCGCCTGTTCGTGCTGTCACCATCGACCGATCGGTATCCTCCCCCTCCTCTTCCTCGCCTACGCCAAGCACTCCGACAGGAAGGGATGTCCTCGCCTCTCCTTTCTGCTGACGGTCGGACCCGCTTAACCCGCCGCTCGATTGATTCTACACGGCCGGCGCGTCCACGATTCTTCCGTCGCCCACCCGCCCGCCGCCTCGTAACGAGCCCCTCGCCCTCGCTGACGCCGTCGTTCCGCGCCCCGCGCCGCGTCAGATTCGCTCGTTCGCCCGCCGACAGCCGCCTGCCCGCCTGTTCGTGCTGTCACCATCGACCGATCGGTATCCTCCTCCTCCTCTTCGTCGCCTACGCCAAGCACTCTGACCGGAAGGGATGTCCTCGCCTCTCCTTTCTGCTGACGGTCGGACCCGCTTAACCCGCCGCTCGATTGATTCTACACGGCCGGCGCGTCCACGATTCTTCCGTCGCCCACCCGCCCGCCGCCTCGTAACGAGCCCCTCGCCCTCGCTGACGCCGTCGTTCCGCGCCCCGCGCCGCGTCAGATTCGCTCGTTCGCCCGCCGACAGCCGCCTGCCCGCCTGTTCGTGCTGTCACGATCGACCGATCGGTATCCTCCTCCTCCTCTTCGTCGCCTACGCCAAGCACTCTGACCGGAAGGGATGTCCTCGCCTCTCCTTTCTGCTGACGGTCGGACCCGCTTAACCCGCCGCTCGATTGATTCTACACGGCCGGCGCGTCCACGATTCTTCCGCCGACCACCCGCCCGCCGCCTCGTAACGAGCCCCTCGCCCTCGCTGACGCCGTCGTTCCGCGCCCCGCGCCGCGTCAGATTCGCTCGTTCGCCC
>NW_028315607.1:2500-5000 GCF_046866305.1 Octopus bimaculoides | reverse complement strand
AATTTACCCATCATACCCTGTATATAGATAGATAGATAGATAGATAGATAGATAGATAGATTGATTGATAAATTACAACTCTTACATTACATTACTACTCACACACATCTATCTATCTATCTATCTGTCTGTCTGTCTGTCTGTCTGTCTGTGTGTGTGTGTGCGTGTGTGTGTGTGTGTGTGTGTGTACATACACTAGAAAAAAACGTATATATATTTACACACTATATATACACACTAGAATAAGACGTCTTCCCCAAAAAAGGTTAGAAACATCCTTATAAAAGATTTCATAACATTTTTTAAACAATAATTTTTATAAAGCATCCCCTTTACACTTCAAAAATTGTATTAAGTGATTCTCATAGACTTTCAAATATATGCAGCTAAGCTTTCTTATCAGATTTCAGCATGATTCTGCCTGGCGGCAAATTTAAATATGCACATGAGCTCATATTCGTATCAAGGTGAATTATAAATGTTTTTCGTTAAATCCTCTGTTTTCCAACATGTACGGAAATAGCCAAACTTATCCCTCCCTCTTTATATATATAAATATACATATATATATATATATATATATATATATATATATATTCATATATATATATATTTATATATATGTGTGTGTGTGTGTGTGTGTGTGTGTGTGTGTGTGTGTGTGTGTGTGTGTGTGTGTGTGTGTGTGTGTGTGTGTGTGTGTGTGTGTGTGTGTAAAGCTTTCTCATCTTCCTGAGCGTTAAACTAATACACCTGTTTGTTGTTTATATACCTGTCTTTGTCTTTTGTTTTTTTGTAAATTCCAACTCTATATGTATATATTTTTAGATAGACAGATAGATGGATAGATAGATGAGAAGATGCTGTAAAGTTCTTGGCTTTAAGGGTATTGTGAAAGGCCCGGTTTGAGGCATAAACTTCTATATTCTTTTACAGGGCTTAGAAAGACTGAAGGACTGCTGCAATAAGTGTGTAAATCTGGGATGGGAATATGTTGAATAAGATCATAACTATCTGATCCTCCTGTATTTTCTTTTACTCAAAACCAGAAACCTTTTGGCATCTCCTCATATAAGGTTGATTAATTTGTTAGTGGGCAGTTTAACTTAAATGTAAAGCACTCAACTGGAGTCTTCAAGAGATATGGGTTTGAGTTCTATGGCTGTTTGTTTTTTTCCGCTTTGTAAGGGTAATTTTACCCAATGTTTCTGCTGTTCTGATGGCGTCTGTGTTTGAAAATATATTATCATCTTATTTCATATACATATTTCAGTGCTTATAAAAAAACAAAACAAATGTTTGTTTATATTTATAAATGTGCGCGTGTGTATCATTGGTAATTTTCTTTCTCCGTCTTCTCTTCTTTGGACTTTTTCTATATTTCTGATGAAGAGCTCCGCTTGAAACATGAAATCCTCTTTCTTTTCTTTCCGTTCTTGAGTGTCCAATAACACAGTACTTGTTCCATGTCCTCGTGTTGTTATTCTTTCTTGCTTGTTCTTGTTTGGATTGACTATATATATATACATATAAATATATATATATATATATATACATATAAATATATATATATATATATATATATATATATATATATATATATATATATATATACACATATAGATTAACTTTCTTTTGCATTCTTTTCCTTGTTTCAGCCATTGACCGTGTATTTACATTTTTGCAAACATTTACATATGCGTGCGTATGTGTGAATGGGTGTTTATGCAGATACACACATATATCTATATTGTTGATGCCATTCCAAAAACAGAAATATATATATATATAAGTACTCTTTCTCTCTCTCAGACACACACACATATACATTCATTGATATTGTGAAGGCATGTGACTTAGTTGTTAGGATATTTGGTTTACAATAGCAAGGTCGAGAGTTCAATACCCAGTAGCATGTTGTGTCCTTGAACAAGACACTTTATTTCATGTTGCTCCAGTTTACTCATCTCGCAAAAATTTATTGTACTTGTATTTCAAAGGGCCAGTCTAGTCACTTCTGTGTCACACTGAATCTCCCCGAGAACTACATTAAGAGTACTTGTGTCTGTGGAGTGTTCAGCCACTTGGACATAAACTTCATGAGCAGGCTGTTCCATCAATCAGGTCAGCTGGAACACTGGTCATTGTAACTGACAGAGTTCCAGTACACAACTGGGTTATCTATTTTTTCTTTTCATTATTGAAAAATATTGTATATAATTTTTCATAAACATCTAATTTCATTCTCACAGTAAAAGCTAAACAATGTATTTACACATCATAGGTTATATATCTAAGAACATAATAACTGGAATCACTCTCATTAATTTCCCATCTTTGGTTTACAATGAGAGTAGCTTAATGCTTTTTATAATGTATACAAACTAGGACTCCACTGAACTGGTCTATCTGATTTGCATACTTCTCTCATTCTCCCTATCTCTCTCTTACTTATTTATGTAACTCCCCACTCTCTCTCTATTTTTCTTTGCTATCTCTT
>NW_028315606.1:0-8805 GCF_046866305.1 Octopus bimaculoides | reverse complement strand
GTAATGATTGATGTAAGGATAAAAAAAGAATTGTAAGATTGATGTAAGGGATAAAAAAGAATTGTAATGATTGATGTAAGGGATAAAAAAAGAATTGTAATGATTGATGTAAGGGATAAAAAAAGAATTGTAATGATTGATGTAAGGGATAAAAAAAGAATTGTAATGATTGATGTAAGGGATAAAAAAAGAATTGTAATGATTGATGTAAGGGATAAAAAAAGAATTGTAAGGATTGATGTAAGGGATAAAAAAAGAATTGTAATGATTGATGTAAGGGATAAAAAAGAATTGTAATGATTGATGTAGGGATAAAAAAAGAATTGTAATGATTGATGTAAGGGATAAAAAAAGAATTGTAATGATTGATGTAAGGGATAAAAAAAGAATTGTAATGATTGATGTAAGGGATAAAAAAAAAGAATTGTAATGATTGATGTAAGGGATAAAAAAAGAATTGTAATGATTGATGTAAGGGATAAAAAAAGAATTGTAAGGATTGATGTAAGGGATAAAAAAGAATTGTAAGGATTGATGTAAGGGATAAAAAGAATTGTAAGGATTGATGTAAGGGATAAAAAAAGAATTGTAAGGATTGATGTAAGGGATAAAAAAAGAATTGTAATGATTGATGTAAGGGATAAAAAAAGAATTGTAATGATTGATGTAAGGGATAAAAAAAGAATTGTAAGGATTGATGTAAGGGATAAAAAAAGAATTGTTAGGATTGATGTATGGGATAAAAAAAGAATTGTAAGGATTGATGTAAGGGATAAAAAAAGAATTGTAATGATTGATGTAAGGGATAAAAAAAGAATTGTAATGATTGATGTAAGGGATAAAAAAAGAATTGTAAGGATTGATGTAAGGGATAAAAAAAGAATTGTAATGATTGATGTAAGGGATAAAAAAAGAATTGTAAGGATTGATGTAAGGGATAAAAAAAGAATTGTAAGGATTGATGTAAGGGATAAAAAAAGAATTGTAATGATTGATGTAAGGGATAAAAAAAGAATTGTAAGGATTGATGTAAGGGATAAAAAAAGAATTGTAAGGATTGATGTAAGGGATAAAAAAAGAATTGTTAGGATTGATGTAAGGGATAAAAAAAGAATTGTAAGGATTGATCTAAGGGATAAAAAAAGAATTGTAATGATTGATGTAAGGGATAAAAAAAGAATTGTAAGGATTGATGTAAGGGATAAAAAAAGAATTGTAATGATTGATGTAAGGGATAAAAAAAGAATTGTAATGATTGATGTAAGGGATAAAAAAAGAATTGTAAGGATTGATGTAAGGGATAAAAAAAGAATTGTAATGATTGATGTAAGGGATAAAAAAAGAATTGTAAGGATTGATGTAAGGGATAAAAAAGAATTGTTAGGATTGATGTAAGGGATAAAAAGAATTGTAAGGATTGATGTAAGGGATAAAAAAGAATTGTTAGGATTGATGTAAGGGATAAAAAAAGAATTGTAAGGATTGATGTAAGGGATAAAAAAAGAATTGTAATGATTGATGTAAGGGATAAAAAAGAATTGTAATGATTGATGTAAGGGATAAAAAAGAATTGTAAGGATTGATGTAAGGGATAAAAAAAGAATTGTAATGATTGATGTAAGGGATAAAAAAAGAATTGTAAGGATTGATGTAAGGGATAAAAAAGAATTGTAAGGATTGATGTAAGGGATAAAAAATGAATTGTAAGGATTGATGTAAGGGATAAAAAAAGAATTGTAAGGATTGATGTAAGGGATAAAAAAGAATTGTATGATTTATGTAAGGGATAAAAAAAGAATTGTAATGATTGATGTAAGGGATAAAAAAAGAATTGTAAGGATTGATGTAAGGGATAAAAAAAGAATTGTAAGGATTGATGTAAGGGATAAAAAAAGAATTGTAAGGATTGATGTAAGGGATAAAAAAAGAATTGTAATGATTTATGTAAGGGATAAAAAAAGAATTGTAATGATTGATGTAAGGGATAAAAAAAGAATTGTAAGGATTGATGTAAGGGATAAAAAAAGAATTGTAATGATTGATGTAAGGGATAAAAAAAGAATTGTAAGGTTTGATGTAAGGGATAAAAAAGAATTGTAAGGATTGATGTAAGCGATAAAAAAAGAATTGTTAGGATTGATGTAAGGGATAAAAAAAGAATTGTAATGATTGATGTAAGGGATAAAAAAAGAATTGTAATGATTGATGTAAGGGATAAAAAAAGAATTGTAATGGATTGATGTAAGGGATAAAAAAAGAATTGTAATGATTGATGTAAGGGATAAAAAAGAATTGTAAGGATTGATGTAAGGGATAAAAAAGAATTGTATTGATGGAATTGATCGTAAGGGATAAAAAAGAATTGTAAGGATTGATGTAAGGGATAAAAAAAGAATTGTAAGGATTGATGTAAGGGATAAAAAAAGAATTGTAATGATTGATGTAAGGGATAAAAAAGAATTGTAATGATTGATGTAAGGGATAAAAAAGAATTGTAATGATTGATGTAAGGGATAAAAAAGAATTGTAATGATTGATGTAAGGGATAAAAAAAGAATTGTATGATTGATGTAAGGGATAAAAAAAGAATTGTAATGATTGATGTAAGGGATAAAAAAAGAATTGTTATGATTGATGTAAGGGATAAAAAAGAATTGTAATGATTGATGTAAGGGATAAAAAAGAATTGTAAGGATTGATGTAAGGGATAAAAAAGAATTGTAATGATTGATGTAAGGGATAAAAAAAGAATTGTAATGATTGATGTAAGGGATAAAAAAAGAATTGTAAGGATTGATGTAAGGATAAAAAAAGAATTGTAAGGATTGATGTAAGGGATAAAAAAGAATTGTAAGGATTGATGTAAGGGATAAAAAAAGAATTGTAATGATTGATGTAAGGGATAAAAAAGAATTGTAATGATTGATGTAAGGGATAAAAAAGAATTGTTATGATTGATGTAAGGGATAAAAAAAGAATTGTAAGGATTGATGTAAGGGATAAAAAAAGAATTGTAATGATTGATGTAAGGGATAAAAAAAGAATTGTAAGGATTGATGTAAGGGATAAAAAAAGAATTGTAAGGATTGATGTAAGGGATAAAAAAAGAATTGTAATGATTGATGTAAGGGATAAAAAAAGAATTGTAAGGATTGATGTAAGGGATAAAAAAGAATTGTAAGGATTGATGTAAGGGATAAAAAAGAATTGTAATGATTGATGTAAGGGATAAAAAAAGAATTGTATGGATTGATGTAAGGGATAAAAAAGAATTGTAAGATTGATGTAAGGGATAAAAAAGAATTGTAAGGATTGATGTAAGGGATAAAAAAAGAATTGTAAGGATTGATGTAAGGGATAAAAAAAGAATTGTAAGGATTGATGTAAGGGATAAAAAAAGAATTGTAATGATTGATGTAAGGGATAAAAAAAGAATTGTAATGATTGATGTAAGGGATAAAAAAAGAATTGTAAGGATTGATGTAAGGGATAAAAAAAGAATTGTTAGGATTGATGTATGGATAAAAAAGAATTGTAAGGATTGATGTAAGGGATAAAAAAAGAATTGTAATGATTGATGTAAGGGATAAAAAAAGAATTGTAATGATTGATGTAAGGGATAAAAAAAGAATTGTAAGGATTGATGTAAGGGATAAAAAAAGAATTGTAATGATTGATGTAAGGGATAAAAAAAGAATTGTAAGGATTGATGTAAGGGATAAAAAAGAATTGTAATGATTGATGTAAGGGATAAAAAAAGAATTGTAATGATTGATGTAAGGGATAAAAAAAGAATTGTAAGGATTGATGTAAGGGATAAAAAAAGAATTGTAAGGATTGATGTAAGGGATAAAAAAAGAATTGTTAGGATTGATGTAAGGGATAAAAAAAGAATTGTAAGGATTGATGTAAGGGATAAAAAAAGAATTGTAATGATTGATGTAAGGGATAAAAAAAGAATTGTAAGGATTGATGTAAGGGATAAAAAAAGAATTGTAATGATTGATGTAAGGGATAAAAAAGAATTGTAATGATTGATGTAAGGGATAAAAAAAGAATTGTAAGGATTGATGTAAGGGATAAAAAAAGAATTGTAATGATTGATGTAAGGGATAAAAAAAGAATTGTAAGATTGATGTAAGGGATAAAAAAAGAATTGTTAGATTGATGTAAGGGATAAAAAAAGAATTGTAAGGATTGATGTAAGGGATAAAAAAAGAATTGTTAGGATTGATGTAAGGGATAAAAAGAATTGTAAGGATTGATGTAAGGGATAAAAAAAGAATTGTAATGATTGATGTAAGGGATAAAAAAAGAATTGTAATGATTGATGTAAGGGATAAAAAAAGAATTGTAAGGATTGATGTAAGGGATAAAAAAAGAATTGTAATGATTGATGTAAGGGATAAAAAAAGAATTGTAAGGATTGATTTAAGGGATAAAAAAGAATTGTAAGGATTGATGTAAGGGATAAAAAATGAATTGTAAGGATTGATGTAAGGGATAAAAAAAGAATTGTAAGGATTGATGTAAGGATAAAAAAGAATTGTAATGATTGATGTAAGGGATGAAAAAAGAATTGTAATGATTGATGTAAGGATAAAAAAGAATTGTAAGGATTGATGTAAGGGATAAAAAAAGAATTGTAATGATTGATGTAAGGGATAAAAAAGAATTGTAAGGATTGATGTAAGGGATAAAAAAAGAATTGTAATGATTATGTAAGGGATAAAAAAAGAATTGTAATGATTGATGTAAGGGATAAAAAAAGAATTGTAAGGATTGATGTAAGGGATAAAAAAAGAATTGTAATGATTGATGTAAGGATAAAAAAAGAATTGTAATGTTTGATGTAAGGGATAAAAAAAGAATTGTAAGGATTGATGTAAGCGATAAAAAAAGAATTGTTAGGATTGATGTAAGGGATAAAAAAGAATTGTAAGGATTGATGTAAGGGATAAAAAAAGAATTGTAATGATTGATGTAAGGGATAAAAAAAGAATTGTAATGATTGATGTAAGGGATAAAAAAAGAATTGTAATGATTGATGTAAGGGATAAAAAAAGAATTGTAAGGATTGATGTAAGGGATAAAAAAAGAATTGTTAGGATTGATGTAAGGGATAAAAAAAGAATTGTAAGGATTGATGTAAGGGATAAAAAAGAATTGTAAGGATTGATGTAAGGGATAAAAAAAGAATTGTAAGGATTGATGTAAGGGATAAAAAAAGAATTGTAATGATTGATGTAAGGGATAAAAAAAGAATTGTAATGATTGATGTAAGGGATAAAAAAGGAATTGTAATGATTGATGTAAGGGATAAAAAAAGAATTGTAATGATTGATGTAAGGGATAAAAAAGAATTGTTATGATTGATGTAAGGGATAAAAAAAGAATTGTAATGATTGATGTAAGGATAAAAAAAGAATTGTTATGATTGATGTAAGGGATAAAAAAAGAATTGTAATGATTGATGTAAGGGATAAAAAAGAATTGTAAGGATTGATGTAAGGATAAAAAAGAATTGTAATGATTGATGTAAGGGATAAAAAAAGAATTGTAATGATTGATGTAAGGGATAAAAAAGAATTGTAAGGATTGATGTAAGGGATAAAAAAGAATTGTAATGATTGATGTAAGGGATAAAAAAAGAATTGTAAGGATTGATGTAAGGGATAAAAAAAGAATTGTAATGATTGATGTAAGGGATAAAAAAGAATTGTAATGATTGATGTAAGGATAAAAAAAGAATTGTTATGATTGATGTAAGGGATAAAAAAAGAATTGTAAGGATTGATGTAAGGGATAAAAAAAAGAATTGTAAGGATTGATGTAAGGGATAAAAAAAGAATTGTAAGGATTGATGTAAGGGATAAAAAAGAATTGTAATGATTGATGTAAGGGATAAAAAAAGAATTGTAAGGATTGATGTAAGGGATAAAAAAAGAATTGTAATGATTGATGTAAGGGATAAAAAAAGAATTGTAAGGATTGATGTAAGGGATAAAAAAAGAATTGTAATGATTGATGTAAGGGATAAAAAAGAATTGTAAGGATTGATGTAAGGGATAAAAAAAGAATTGTTAGGATTGATGTAAGGGATAAAAAATGAATTGTAAGGATTGATGTAAGGGATAAAAAAAGAATTGTAAGGATTGATGTAAGGGATAAAAAAAGAATTGTAATGATTGATGTAAGGGATAAAAAAAGAATTGTAAGGATTGATGTAAGGGATAAAAAAAGAATTGTAAGGATTGATGTAAGGGATAAAAAAAGAATTGTAATGATTGATGTAAGGGATGAAAAAAGAATTGTAATGATTGATGTAAGGGATAAAAAAAGAATTGTAAGGATTGATGTAAGGGATAAAAAAAGAATTGTAAGGATTGATGTAAGGGATAAAAAAGAATTGTAAGGATTGATGTAAGGGATAAAAAAAGAATTGTAATGATTTATGTAAGGGATAAAAAAGAATTGTAATGATTGATGTAAGGGATAAAAAAAGAATTGTAAGGATTGATGTAAGGGATAAAAAAAGAATTGTAATGATTGATGTAAGGGATAAAAAAAGAATTGTAATGTTTGATGTAAGGGATAAAAAAGAATTGTAAGGATTGATGTAAGCGATAAAAAAAGAATTGTTAGGATTGATGTAAGGGATAAAAAAAGAATTGTAAGGATTGATGTAAGGGATAAAAAAGAATTGTAATGATTGATGTAAGGGATAAAAAAAGAATTGTAATGATTGATGTAAGGGATAAAAAAAGAATTGTAATGATTGATGTAAGGGATAAAAAAAGAATTGTAAGGATTGATGTAAGGGATAAAAAAAGAATTGTTAGGATTGATGTAAGGGATAAAAAAAGAATTGTAAGGATTGATGTAAGGGATAAAAAAAGAATTGTAAGGATTGATGTAAGGGATAAAAAAAGAATTGTAAGGATTGATGTAAGGGATAAAAAAAGAATTGTAATGATTGATGTAAGGGATAAAAAAAGAATTGTAATGATTGATGTAAGGGATAAAAAAGAATTGTAATGATTGATGTAAGGGATAAAAAAAGAATTGTAATGATTGATGTAAGGGATAAAAAAAGAATTGTTATGATTGATGTAAGGGATAAAAAAAGAATTGTAATGATTGATGTAAGGGATAAAAAAAGAATTGTTATGATTGATGTAAGGGATAAAAAAAGAATTGTAATGATTGATGTAAGGGATAAAAAAGAATTGTAAGGATTGATGTAAGGGATAAAAAAAGAATTGTAATGATTGATGTAAGGGATAAAAAAAGAATTGTAATGATTGATGTAAGGGATAAAAAAGAATTGTAAGGATTGATGTAAGGGATAAAAAAAGAATTGTAATGATTGATGTAAGGGATAAAAAAAGAATTGTAAGGATTGATGTAAGGGATAAAAAAAGAATTGTAATGATTGATGTAAGGGATAAAAAAAGAATTGTAATGATTGATGTAAGGGATAAAAAAAGAATTGTTATGATTGATGTAAGGGATAAAAAAAGAATTGTAAGGATTGATGTAAGGGATAAAAAAAGAATTGTAAGGATTGATATGTAAGGGATAAAAAAAGAATTGTAAGGATTGATGTAAGGGATAAAAAAAGAATTGTAATGATTGATGTAAGGGATAAAAAAAGAATTGTAAGGATTGATGTAAGGGATAAAAAAAGAATTGTAATGATTGATGTAAGGGATAAAAAAGAATTGTAAGGATTGATGTAAGGGATAAAAAAAGAATTGTAATGATTGATGTAAGGGATAAAAAAAGAATTGTAAGGATTGATGTAAGGGATAAAAAAAGAATTGTTAGATTGATGTAAGGGATAAAAAAAGAATTGTAAGGATTGATGTAAGGGATAAAAAAAAGAATTGTAAGGATTGATGTAAGGGATAAAAAAAGAATTGTAATGATTGATGTAAGGGATAAAAAAAGAATTGTAATGGATTGATGTAAGGGATAAAAAAAGAATTGTAAGGATTGATGTAAGGGATAAAAAAAGAATTGTAAGGATTGATGTAAGGGATAAAAAAAGAATTGTAAGGATTGATGTAAGGGATAAAAAAAGAATTGTTATGATTGATGTAAGGGATAAAAAAGAATTGTAATGATGGATGTAAGGGATAAAAAAAGAATTGTAAGGATTGATGTAAGGGATAAAAAAGAATTGTAATGATTGATGTAAGGGATAAAAAAAGAATTGTAATGATTGATGTAAGGGATAAAAAAAGATTGTAAGATTGATGTAAGGGATAAAAAAGAATTGTAAGGATTGATGTAAGGGATAAAAAAAGAATTGTAATGATTGATGTAAGGGATAAAAAAGAATTGTAATGATTGATGTAAGGGATAAAAAAGAATTGTAATGATTGATGTAAGGGATAAAAAAAGAATTGTAAGGATTGATGTAAGGGATAAAAAAGAATTGTAATGATTGATGTAAGGGATAAAAAAGAATTGTAAGGATTGATGTAAGGGATAAAAAAGAATTGTTAGGATTGATGTAAGGGATAAAAAAAGAATTGTAAGGATTGATGTAAGGGATAAAAAAGAATTGTAATGATTGATGTAAGGGATAAAAAAGAATTGTATGGATTGATGTAAGGGATAAAAAAAGAATTGTAAGGATTGATGTAAGGGATAAAAAAGAATTGTAAGGATTGATGTAAGGGATAAAAAAAGAATTGTAATGATTGATGTAAGGGATAAAAAAAGAATTGTTATGATTGATGTAAGGGATAAAAAAAGAATTGTAATGATTGATGTAAGGGATAAAAAAGAATTGTA
>NW_028315605.1:0-5000 GCF_046866305.1 Octopus bimaculoides | reverse complement strand
AAAAAACGGTCAGAGTTGGAACTCTTTTAAATAAAATAATATATATATATATATAATTTTTTTTTTCAGAGTGAGATAAAAAAAACCAAGGCCGTGAAGATTTTATATATATATACACACGCTGATATATAACCTACGTTAGACTCCTTATTCGCATAATCACCGAACTTGGAGCTTAACTATGGTCTATCCATAGCACTTACTCAGCATTACCTGACACCTTTAGGTCTTACTGACACCATTACCTCTCATAACCTATGTATACACACACATATATATATATATGTACACACACACACAATCAAACACAGAGTTGACAGTAAATCAAAACAATACAATTCCAAGATTAAAACAAAAAATAATTTTATATGAGACTAATAAATAGACAAATGTTTAAAAAATACGGTGATTTCAGCATTCAATTATTAAACATTCGTAATTGGAATGAATAAATAAAATTGTACATTGAGTATTTATCAAATTTTGATTTACTGTCGGATGACTTTTGGCCAACCCTATATATATATATATATAGTCGCAGGGGTGGCTGTGTGGTAAGAAGCTTCCTTCCCAGGAGCACATTTCCGATTTTAGTCCCAACGCGTGGCACCTCGGGTAAGTGTCCTCTATTATAGCCTAAGGCTTACCAAAGTTTTGTAGATTTGGTAGACGGAAACTGAAAGAAGCCCATCGTATATTATATATATATATGTATATATATATATATATATATATATGCTTATATCCATACATATATGTACATACCTACATCTATGTGTATACATACATGCATATATAGGTACAGGACATCAAAAAAAAAAAACGTTAAACACAATGAGAAACGAAAACATAGAAAACGAACACTTTTCGAAAAACGAAAAAGACAAACAGAGGAACGAGACATGCAACATAAACAGTATACCCTTCGTCAGTTGTCCATGTTTCATCTACTCCCCCTTTCGAAGGCAAGGACAATACGCGACTTCGTTGGAACAGTCCTTCCCGCAAATAAAAGTTAGGATTTTTTGCGAAGGGTGAAAGTGTTAACAAAAACAGGACAGTGAGAACAAGACAGTAAAGGCAAACGGTGAGGGCTGTTGAGCCGAGACAATAGGCAAATTATTATGAACGCTAAGTAGACGAGCCATGAGTAGAGAGACAGAATAAAACACGTATTTTCTTTAGGAAGGCAGTGGACAGAAAGAGAGATCCCCTTTTACTCAATCACAGTTTAAAATAATCCCATTAAGGGATAGTAATATCCAATGAAATACTGGTTCTTCGCCTAGGATTTTTTTAGAGTAATAACATTCATAAAATAATAGGTCTAAATATAAATTTTGGTTTATAAATATTCAAAAGAAAATTTAGAAAATGGAGATATAGAATTAATATAATTTATTATTTGCAAAAATCCAACATAATCTCTCACAGCTGTTTCAGTTTAGCCTAAATAATTAGATTACAATAATTAAATCATTATATTGTACAAAACCTCATCAGAGGGGTAGAAAAGATATATCCTTCGAAACATCTCAGCAAACTAAATATATCTATCTATATATATATATATATATATATATATATATATATATATATATATATATATATATATATATATATACATACATACATACATACATGCATACATACATACATATATATATATACATACATACATACATACATACATACGTACATACATACATATATATATATATATACATACATACATACATACATACATACATACATACATACATAAATATATATATATATATATATATATATATATATATATATATATATATATATATATATATATATATATATATATATACATTCTTTGATTCTTTTACTTGCTTCAGTCATTTGACTGCGGCTATACTGGAACACGGCCTTTAGTCGAGCAAACTGACACTAACACTTATTTTTTGTAAGCCTAGTACTTATTCTAGCGGTCTATTTTGCCGAACCGCTAAGTTACGGGGACAGAAACGTACCAACATCGATTGTCAAGCGATGGTGGGGCGACAAACACAGACACGCAAACATATACATACATACATACATATATATATATATATATATATATATATATATATATATATATATATATATATATATATATATATATATATATATATATTTATTTATATATATATATATTTATTTATATATATATATATATATATATATATATATATATATATATGTATATATATATATATATATATATATATATATATATATATATATATATATATATATATATATATATATATATATATATATACGACGGGCTTCTTTCAGTTTCCGTCTACCATATTCCCTCACATGGCTTTGGTCAGCCCGTGACAATAGCAGAAGACAGTTGCACAAATTTCCACGCAGGGGGACTGAACTCAGAAACAAGCTTGTTACTACGTAGCCAAGACTGCGCCTATATTAGGAAGCGAACCTGGATTTACCCTTCAGAAGAATTATTGCGGGTTTGCTCATTCTAAGAGATTATTGATGCTTATTACTACTAGATGGAGTTAAACGAAATCTGGAATATACTTGAGAGCTCGTACGGTACCCACCTGGATAATTTATTGCTATTAACTCATCTCATATATATATAAGTATCAGTAACACAAAATGTGTCAAGTATTCTGTTGATACTCCTCTGTTTTTTAGCATTACACATCTATACGAATTGCTTTCAGTAAACGAGTGCCGAAATATTGTGACTTTCTTACTGTATCTCCGCATTTAGTAGGATATATATATAGAGAGAGAGAGAGAGAGAGAGAGAGAGAGAGAGACATACAGACAGACTGACAGATAGATAGATAGATAGATAGATAGATAGATAGATAGATAGATAGATAGATATACCTATACACTTGCACGCACACACACACACATATATAGAAAGAGGGGGCAGAGAGAGATGTAAATAGAAAGTGCGCTTTTTCCTCTATGTCATTTTTCTACTGTTTATTTGCTTTGTTCTGTAACTCCATCTTTGACTAATCTCCTAATTCTCTCTGAGTATTCTCTATCTCTTTACGTCTGTGTATATAAATCTTACCCACTAACTATTCAGCTACCAGTGAATATAGATGTTTACTCTCTTCTGCTTCTTTCCCACTGGTGTTAGCCGTCGTCTTTGACATTTCCATCAAACACATCTTTCTCCCTACCACGTCCATCCCTCCTTCACTGTTTCTCTTTCAGATTCTACAATAATGTATACCTGTCGTATTCCTCGTCTTTAACAATTTGGTTCTTCTATACTTATTTGTCTCTATCTTCTTTGTTTACATTTCGTTTCTTCAATGTTGTGTATCGTTTATACACCCATGGCGTCTTTCAATACAGTCCACCTTTGAGCAAATGCTTTCAGCGTGACACCTGGACACGTTGGAAGTTGCTGTTTCTATTCAGTTAGTCGTGTCTTTGGCTTTCAATTAAACAGGAAACCAAAATGTTATTTAACTGAGAAAAAAATATAATTAACAAGTCTCTATACATAGACACATACATACGCATTTATACACCTCCACCTTGTGTGTGTGTGTGTGTGTGTGTTTGTCAGTATGCGTGTGTTGTACTTGCGTGGAATATACAATAACTGCGTTGTGAACTCTTTTTTTGTAAATGCAACACTTGTATACATAATTGACAATTGACTTCAATTGGTCAGAAATAGAATACAAATATAGGAAGTCTAAGTGGATATTGCTGAAAAGCGTAGGACAAAGGCTCTAAATTTACTTACTGTTTAACGCTGTGAAATGAAAATCTCCTCACGAAACAATGGACTGTAACTGGCTTTATTATATATCTATCCCTGTGGTCGAGTAACTAGTAAGATAGAATATAGTGTAGATGTAGGAAGTCAAAGAGAAAACTACATAAGCGGTTGAACGTGGAA
This sequence comes from Octopus bimaculoides, assembly GCF_046866305.1. Taxonomy (NCBI): domain Eukaryota; kingdom Metazoa; phylum Mollusca; class Cephalopoda; order Octopoda; family Octopodidae; genus Octopus; species Octopus bimaculoides. Next base: position 1,075 of record NW_028315605.1, on the reverse strand, counting down.
CACTTTCGTTATAACTTTATATTTTAATGGCGAAACACGCTTTTTCCGCTTTTCATAAGAATTACATATAACGAGGAAGACAGGGTCATTTAATAAGAGAACCTCTACGTCAATTATGGATGAAACGCGGCCCGCCGGACTTTCTGAATTGCATGCCTAACGAAAAATCATCTTGAATTTTCTTTTAGTTTTGTGGCCCGTCAAAGGATGCGTCTTGTTTCGACCCGCTTTTCTAAAAAGATCTTACAATTTTTCTATGTATATGTATATACATGTATATATATGTATATATGTGTATATGTATGTATGTGTGTGTGTGTGTATGTGTGTGTGTGTGTGTTACCAAATATGTATAAGAATATGCATATACATATGTGTGAAATTTTGCACAAACGTTTTCCGATATATATATATATATATATATATATATATATATATATATATATAAGCGTGCGCACGTATGTGCGCTGTGTGTGTGCGCGCATGTGTATGTGCGTGTGCATGTGCGTGTGTGTGAGTAAATTAAATTACTCGCGGTGAAATCACATGCTAGAAGAATTACGATTATTAACTTGAAAGGCATCGACCATCACTGACTTAGGTTACAGCAACATTTTGACAAACTATTCACATGCCAGGCTCCGTCTAAAGTCTTGCTGATTTCGAAGGCAACAACATTACTTTCCTGAAATTGCAGATTGAGCATGTATAGGTGAGCGAAATAAGGAATATAGACTTTCTGTAGATTTAACTACACGATAGAGGTACTGATGATGAATATGGAAGGGGAGGGATCCTAGATATTGAAGAATATTGTTATTTTTGATGACTCTAAAACCTTTGAGATACTGAGGATTAGATGATAAACGATGCATAGCAGATTCAGAGATGTTCCTCCTTTTGAGAATGGGACACATCTTAGTATGATTCCAGTGACATTCTAGAGGAGCTGTTTAGATTGAAGTGTTTTGTAAGTAAATGTCATAGCTCTTGGGTTTTGGTTGCAATGAAAGCAATGAATGTTAGAGAAGTGGAAGAAGAAATAAGCAGCAGGTTTAGTTCTGAAGTTTAACGA
>NW_028315604.1:5000-9000 GCF_046866305.1 Octopus bimaculoides | reverse complement strand
GAGGAAACAAAGTTACGGTGTTGGGGTACACTTCTGTTGGACATTAATACAACCTTGAAACGTGTATCTCACAGTGAATTAAGACTGAATTGTGAAGTTGAAATCTTCAATTATAAAAGCCTCTTGAAAAGCACATGATAATTAAAATACATTAAAAGAGACCGACAGAAGTACTAGGCTTGCAAAGAATAAGTCCCGGGGTCGATTTCTTTGACTAAATGGTGGTGCTCCAGCGTGGCCACAATCAAAATGATTGAAACAAGTAAAAGAATATATTGCTAAGGCATTGAGATCCAAATAACCTGGTGTGAAACTGAATATACACCAGAATGGCACATTAGTCATGTAGGGAGCAGTAATAAGAAAAGGAATGACAAAGGAAGGAGCAATCATCCTAGAAAGTTCAGAAGATGATCGTTTATTCCTTTCTCATCTCTTCTCTTCTACATATATATATATATATATATATATATATATATATATATATATATATATGTTCGTATGTCTGTGTTTGTCCCCCACACCATCGCTTGACAACCGATGCACACATTTATGTCCCCGTAACTTAGCGGTTCGGCAAAAAGAGATCGATAGAATAAGTACTAGGCTTACAAAGAATAAGTCCTGGGGTCGATTTGATTCGACTAAAGGCGGTGCCCCAGCATGGCCGCAGTCAAATGACTGAAACAAGTAAAAGAGTAAAAGAGTAAAAGAATACATGTACACACACACACACACACACACACACACACATGCACACACACACATATAGCTACAGACACATGCAAATTTAGGGATTGGAACAGGTACAAATCCCAGTAACATATGTCTCCCAGCTAGCAGAACCTTATTCTCTTGCAAGTTAATTTGAGATATTTTGACAACAATGTAACCTTCATTTAACTAAGGTGTATTCACCCTTATCAGTAGCTAGTGGAGTACCCCTCGTTAGGCTAATTACTATTTCTGAGGTTCTGCTGGTGATTTTATCTCCTCTGTTCCCTAATTTTCGAAAACATTTACAATAAACCACTAATGTTCTTCAAAGTTGCTTTTTATACTTTCTACTATGGACTGCTTGAAGCTTACTCACTTCCTACAACTTGATCCGGAGATCTTGCACTTAAATATATACACATATATATATTTACATATATCAATATCTCTCTATCTATCAATCTAATACAACAGCAAGACTCATCGGCAAGACTCCCATCGGCACCGACTATTTAAGCAGGAGAATTAAGACATTCGCTCTCTTTCTTCTTTCCCATTTCCTCTCACGCTTTTACATAGTGTTGGTGTATTTGTTGATTGTGTGAGGAGGGGTCGACTGTCTTGTGCTTTCTCTCCGCCTTAAGCAGGATCAGCAATGCCAACAGTAAGGAACATGTTCTATTCAGACCTTAGGGGGTCCAAATTGTCCTGTTCAGAGGAGGGGCTCGTACGAGCAGTTGATAGGATGGACAAGTGTTTAAGGAAGAAGAAAGATTTGCTGAAGTGACAGAAGTCACAAAAAAGGAGGTGGACCTGACAAACATGGAGAAATATGAGGAGATGGCACGTAGGATCGGTGGTGATGCTAAGTTGTCCCTACTCCAGAAAGTATTGGAAAATATGGGTAAGAAAACGGTAAATATATAAGGTGTACTCAGTGGAAGAAAGGAAAATTGAAAATGTTGAGGCAGAGGAAGCAGATTTGGAACAATTGTGGTTCAAGAAGGCAGGAAAAGCAAAAGAATATGCTGTAACCACAGTAACCTACATATCTTGGAAGAAGGACTTCCAGGATTAGGGTGGAGAGAATCCCACCAGAAACAGATGTGGCTTGGGTTGTGGCGGCTGTTCTTCTCGGAAGTAAAGAAGAAATAGCCATCCTGCAGGCCACGAAAACAGAAAATTCTGTATGGAAAGAGCAAACATTGGACCTGATTATATTGGGTATTGGCAGAACCACTGAAAATATGGTGGAAACGGTGACCATTGGAGACGTAGTGTTGAGAGTGGGGGTGGAGGGCAGAACCCCTCGTTGCTTTAAATGTGGCTAAAACAGGCCTCTGCAGAAGCAGAGAAGTCAGGAAGAAGTTAGAAAGGGGCCGGAGAAGGTGCAACAGGAAGAAAAGAGAAACAAAGAACAGTGGATGGTAGCTGAAGGAAGAGGAAGAAAGGACAGATTGAATTAGAACCCCAAGCCATACACCCCGCCCCACCCCACCTTCTCAGACACCCCCTCCGCCCATTCCCCTCCGATACAAAGCAAGAGAAAAAAAACAAATACAAAAAAACACAAGGCTCAACAGGCTCCCCCCCTCCCACTGGAAATTGTTTCGCGCGTGTTTGAAAGGCGTAGACCAGGAAGGGATCCAGAAGAGAACAAAATGGAGAACTGCAAGATTTGTGCATGTCGATGGATGGACAAAACACTCAGGTGTCCGAAAGCCAAAAAAACGACGAAATATTGAGATTGAGGAGGGGTTATAAGTGTTGGAAGGTGAAATGTGATTTAAAGACGATATCAGACAATATAAAGTACGACGAACTGACCCAGAGATACTCCACAGCCATTACAAGCCTTCAATTCCATTACAACTTTCTCTCTCTCTCTCTCGAGCTATAGAAAGACGAATACACACGTTATATACCTACAGACATCTATATAAACACACATGTAATAATAAACTGACACGTTTCCGAAGAAACCTTTCACTAAAAAACACATTTTCGAAGGTGAGGGGCGTGACTGCATCCGCACCCTTTTTCTTTAAACATGTTTTATAAATGACATTTGGCAGAAATACGTTTGAAAACAATAATAAACGAATGCTGAAATTATAAAAATTAGTAGTACCGAAGTCTGAACAAAAGCAAAAGCATGTTAGTGTTTTGTTTTGTCTTTTTTGAAACAAGCGAAAGCCAATTAAAAGGAAATCTCTTTGCCTTACCTTGTTCGAAAATGTCTGCGATTCAGCAGAAGACATCAGCTGTGAAATGGTTTTGGCTTCTTTTGCAAGAATTTTTCAGCGAATAACTTGTATTTTTCGATTTTCTGGAGATAGAAGGACAGAATAAAGGTGAATTTTGTGGTTTATGCTTTGTCGGGTGTTGAACGAGAGAAATGTTTGAAATTTACCCCTTTTTTTTCCCACACATTCGAATTCACCGCCGTTAATTGGCGAACACACCTGCTATTGCGCACGCGCACGCGAGTCGTGACTAGTCGATCCTACAATAACAATCTATTGCCAATGCATGTATGCACAAAACATGCAGGACGGTTTGTTTTGGGTTTTTTGAACAAAGTAAATAAAACACATTGTAAACAAAACGCAAACACCCTCATACATGTTTTGTGCGTGGCGCACGCGCGCTAGGTAGTCGTAGGATCCACTAGTCACGTCTCGCATGCGCGGATGCGCGCCCTGGATCCAATCTTCTTGAATCGTACCTTGATATTATGTTTTCATTTCAAAATAAAACCAACAAAAATAATCTCCCATAATCTTTACCTCCGCTGATTTTTACATGCCCCGATGACCGATCTAAGAAATTTGGGGAACGATTTACCGTCTGGTGAATGGAACCGAGTATATGCAGATTCCAATAGCTTGCCAAATTGTCAGTCATAAATTTTCTGCAAGAACGTTTTGTCTGATAACATTCTCCAACATCTCTGCACTCCTATCGAGTAGACGTTGAAGAAATCCTTTTTCTGGTTGTGGTGTCATAACATCCAACAACCCAAGTTTTGCGACTCAAGTGAGATCGCTGCCAGTGCCCCTGGACTGGCTCTTGTGCGGGTGGCACATAAAAGACACCATTTTGAGCGTGGCCGTTGCCAGTACCGCCTGACTGGCCTTCGTGCGGGTGACACGTAAAAGCACCTACTACACTCTCTGAGTGGTTGGCTTAAGAAAGGGCATCCAGCTGTAGAAACTCTGCCAAATTAGATTGGAGCTTGGTGTTGCCATCCGGTTTCACCAGTCCTCAGTCAAATCGTCCA